>NW_023501082.1:0-277500 GCF_014066305.1 Letharia columbiana
CGACATCTTCTGCAGGTCTGCTGTCTCAAAACGAGGATCCGAGTCGCGCGACTCGTCACGCTTCTTGTCGTAAACCATCTCAGAAGCGGATCGGAGGGAATTGAGAGATTGAGGACCCGGAGAGGATGGAGGAGAGTCGAGGAAGGAAGAGGAGTGGAACGGATATAGGTACGTACTTATGTAACGGTTGATTGCGGGGCACCACGAGCCACTCTCCTTGGCATTGGCAATTGCGGGGGAGGGCTAGACTGCATTAAGGTTCCGCTTAAGGTTCCGCTCTCTTCCATTGGAGCGAGAAGCGACCGTTGACGACTGCCGTGAAATTGACTTCAATAAAAGGCCATTCGAGCCACATGTATTGAGTACCTAGTGATTCCTTGTGCCACGAAGCAGCCGAAACAAGGAGGGATTGCACGCGTCTAGAGTGTTCAAGATCCTTCAAAGGCTATCTTATGGCTGGCCTTTCATGGTGTCCACGCTTCTTTCTGCCAGTATTGGGCCATAAATCCAAGAGACGAAACCTTACGGATACAGCACGAGCATATCAAAGCATCTTTCTGAACAAAGAGAATGGATAGCAACATCAAGGAGACGTTACCTCCCTCAACACCACGTTCAACAAACGCTAGTTTCTCGGCCTGAAAGCACGAGAACATTCGACCTAAAGCTTACCGTCAGCCGCGAGGACGGTGGTCGTTCATATGGCGATGCAACGATGCTTTGGATTTGTTGTGGGGAACTGCTCTCCACTGCTTAGGTGACAGGCCGTCGACCGAGATCTATGACTTGAAACCTAGATGCGAGCACCGCGTACACCGAGGTCCTGATGGAAAGCCAGAGCAAGCTACTCCGATTTTCCCCTTGGGTATTGAAGTCAAAGACCATACGCTTTCCAGAAACGGGCCTGTTGGAGTCCATAGTTCTCTCGAATTATTCTCAGCCGACTTCTCGTTCTCCTGTGGCGCTCTGACTGAGTCTGCAGCCGTTCCGGACGGATATGTATGCCGTGGAGGAGATTAGAAATTTGCTGCGGCGGAGATGGTTTTGGGTCGTGAATAGAAATTCGGACACTGGGGCTCTATTAATGTCTGCGTATATATTTGCAAATTATGCGCCGTCCCAAATAATGCATGCACAAGTGTTTCAAATAATTCGAGCGCACGGCCGAATATTTTCCCCGACTCCTATACCCGGTAATGCACGATCTAAAAATCCGATAAATTTGGAAGCTTCAGTAATGCGTCTTTTCACAACAGTATAATAAAATATTGACAAATCAAATTATAAAACGTAGGACAAGATTTCTAAGAGTTCAAGAATTTTTGAGTGTAATAAAGTCTGAGCGAATTCTTTAACCCTACGTCACGTAACGGAGCGGGGGTGAGGTTAGGTTGAGTTTTTTGGGGAGGGTATCCCCCAAAAACTCAGCCCCGGATTTATCGGATTACAAACCGTGCATTACCTAGTAGCGGGCATTACCGGGTACACTGTATACACGAGTAAAGCAGAGGCGGCTCGCCAATCCTTGGCCCGAAAGTCCGCAGTTTCTCCGCCAGCATACACATCAATGGTGATTTCCAATTTCTCACTCTTCACGAAGTGTCCGGCCGAGAGCAGTAAACGCCGTGTCCGACAATGGCACTGCCATCGCTGCGCGGCCGTGATGGCATCGTGTATAAAGGGGTGACGGTTCCGGCGGAGAGGAGTGTCCTCCAGAATACGAGCTGTCCACGCCGTCAGCCCGATACGGTAAAGTCTTGGGTCCATGTCCTCGAGTGCCAAATACCTTCGCCCTCTCCCTAGGTCCTTTCGATTCGCCAAAACTCCGAGTCCCTTGAGCAACGCCGAATCACCGGCGACCGCAATGACAAACACCAAGCCTCTCCTAGCCTTTTACGGTGCAACAGGTGGTTCCACCCTTGCAGCACTTGTGCCCGCTCTCAAAGCCGGCTACGATTGCACTGCTCGTGAGCATCCCTTCTCTCCACTGCCAACCCACCCGCTGACTCCCCATCAGTCGTCCGCACCCCCTCCAAACTCACCGCCCTCCTTCTCGAAAAAGCCGTCCCACAATCCGCCATAGACACCCACCTCACCATCTCCAAAGGCGACGTCTTGAACACCCAAGACTGCAGGGGAACCCTGACCCTCCACGGCCGTACCGCCGACATCGTCATCTCCGGCATCGGCGTCCCCCCCACAGGCCCCGAAATCACAGTCTGCACCACCACCGCCAACAACATCCTCTCCGCCCTCCCGACCCTGCCCCCGACCGCATCCGGGAAGAAAGCCCTCTTCGTCGCCCTCTCCACCACCGGCGTGTCGGACGGACCGCGCGATGTCCCGCTCCTGTTCGCGCCGCTGTATCATTGGTTCTTGGCGAATCCGCACCAGGATAAGAGAAAGATGGAGAAGGCGATTGGGGAACAGACGGATAACTTTGTGATTGTGCGTCCGAGTCTTTTGACGAATGGAAAGGCGCAGGGGGGGAGGAAGATTAAGGTTGGGACTGAGGGGGAGCCGGTCGTTGGGTATGTGATTAGTAGGGAGGATGTGGGACTTTGGATGTTTGAGAATCTGGTGCAGGGTGATGGGGCTAGGTATGTGGGGCAGAAGGTTATCATTACTCATTGAGAAGGGGGGGAGGGGGTGGGAGATGAGGATGGTAGGGGCGGTGGTAATGGGACGAGAGAGGGCACGGAATGCGGGAGAAGCGATGATTGTTCGTGTACTAGTACGGAGTTCCGTTGCTTTTATGGATTTTAGGACAGGTTAGCCGAAGATACAATCGTCACAGCAATCTACCTTTCTCGAGATTTTCACAATCATAATCACTCGGACCTTCTCAATCTCCCCATCTCTCGCGGTGTCCACGTCGCTGGAACGCTACTTTAGGTCCAGGGGCAAGTCCAGACAAAGTAGTGAACATTCTTGGCTCCCGCCAAACCTGACATTCACAGATTTATTTTTGAACGGATGAACTCTCTAGACCAGCCGCACTGGCAGAAAACGCAAAGGTAGCAATGTTAACACTCTGCTCGACAGGGTGAAACCCGCCCGCACAGGACAGAAAGTCTCCTGTCAGGCCCAAACACGCGCGTTGCTTCATCAATCGTTGAGACATCCATAACCACGCACTTAGTAAAGCAAAGCAACATTCAACCATCATAACCATCATCATCCTCGTCACCGCCGAGCGCATACTCCAAATCTTCCCGCTCACAGCCTCGAGGCCCAAGGCCGAAATGCCTTCTCTCACGCCCAATCGCGTAGGGATCTCTGCTACGGCCCACGTATGCGCCCCTCCTGCCGAATTGCTCGTCTTCGTCTTCATCGTCGGTGTCGTCTCCGTGGCGACCGTTACGGCGGGGATGTTTTGGAGGGCGACGGTGGTAAGGGGGTGGGACTGGATAGACGACGAGGGGTTTTAGGCGGGTGCGCATGAAGCTTTCGCTTGAGACTTGGCTTATGGCTTCTTCTTCTTCTTCTTCTTCTTCTTCTTCTTCTTCTTCTTCTTCTTCTTCTTCTTCTTCTTCTCTTTCTCCTTCTCCTTCTCCTTCTCCTTCTCCTTCGCCTTCTCCTTCTCCTTCGTCTTCCTCGCGGCCCCAATGATAGCGGTGGCTTGAGGCAGATCTGTGCTCGTCTCGAGGCTCGTCTTCATCGTACATCCAAGGATGCGCTCTTAGCGGCTTGCGTACATGGTCCCTACTATGGGGGCGAAGCGGTGCATGTCTTACTCTATCTCCGTGAGGATCGTACAACTCACTTTCAAAGTACGGCGGAAGACCTCCAGCTATGGGGACTCTGCGTACCATACGCGGCTGGTTGTCTCTTTCTCTGTGAACTTCGTACATTCGGTCTCCGGGAATTTCACAGGTCTCGTTTGTAGGAAGTGGCGGGCGGTTCCTGGGGTCTCGCACGTCGAGGGTTTGGTTTCCGCGATACGACGGGCGGCCTTGATTGTGGTGGTATCTTTGCCATGGGTACCGCTGCTGTCCACGTACATGAGTGCCGCGTCCATCAAGCCTAGGCGGCTTGCCATGCCAATACTCATCATTGCCGCCATTTCTGCGGTCTTCAGGTCGTTTGTAGCGTGGACTTTCTCGGCGTGGGTAGAGCTCTTTTTTATATCGCTCTCGATTAGGGTGCACGTGAAGCCAGAACATGAATTCATTTTCATATCTTGCTTTGCGGTCTGGCACGTGTTTGCAAGGGATGGTGAATCCTTGACGCTGCCATTGGGCTCGTTCATGTTCGAACTCACGATAGACAGGGTCCTGTGCGAGACCATCCGGGATCCAGTCTGAACTCTCTGGATCGTTTCGAAGTAACGACTTAATAGGGTTATCTGGACGTACAGTGATAGGTTTCTCACCGTAGAGCACAGGAGGTAGTTCGAAATTTTTCCCATCACGCAAAATGGTGCGTGGGCGATTGTAGGTTCCGGGATTTCTGCCGCCGCGTTGATTGTTTTTGACACGCATGTCCATTTCTCTCATGGCCGCCTTCCTCATGGGCGACCTTGTGCCCGGCGCAGGAATTGCATGGCGTGACATGGCGTAGAGAGAAACGTGATCGACAGCTTGAAGCGCACTATGTAATCAAGTACTTATAAACTGCTCCGGAACTCGGGTCAACGAAGGACTTCAGAGATTCTTTCTTGGCTACGGTGAGAGAGCAGAAAAGGGTCAGGAAGGTAGGTGCCACCTACTTAAGTAAGAATGTAGAAGATCGTCCGGGTGCTTCAGGTGATTGACAAATATGAAGCAAAGAAAGATTGGCAGAAAAGCAGGCCATAATATGTTTGCAAGGCAATCGGAAGATGCTCCGGCCCGCCTGCGCAATCAGGCATCCTCAGGCTATCCAATGACTTATCGTACATTCCATGTAGGCAGACTCATCAAAGAGACTCACATTGTGTGAGACGACACCGTATGTAGATATTAGGTAACATATTGTTCGAAGAGTATGCAGGAAAGAGAACTTCCTGAGATGCATTTTACCGTGGGAAGTTCGGATCGAGAGGGTCTTTATCTGCCTTATGAGAGCGATTCCCTGGATGGAAAGAGCCAAGGTACATGTCGGCAAAGATTTATTAGTAGTATCTAAGGGGAATATGGCTTCACATGATCGTGAGAAGAACAGTCTGAATGTTGTACTGTTGTATCAGTCTGTCTCTGTCCAATTTTGCGGGTTTGCCAGCGCGCCAGTGTCGTGTGCCTCTCCGATAGCGCGCCATTGCGTATATTTCATCACGGCTCTAAAAGCTTGAACCGCGATTGGTCCCTCGGTCGAATCCTGCCCTTTTCTCCTACTGGCTCCTTCACCTTAAACATCTTCGACCACTTGGTACCTCTCTGACACTTCTCTCGCATCTTATTCTCAAAGGCATAGCTAGTAAGCTGTAAACCCGAAGACGAAACTCCACCACTTTTTCCTTCACCTACGGCGACAAGATCTTCGATTTCTCCACCAAGACCACCCTTCGTCAAAAAAGCTTGCTTGATTTGCTGCAATCTGAAATCTTCTGGTCCAACAATCGCCACTTCGAAACCACAATCATGCCTTCTCCATTCACCTCGAGCTTTGCCTCGGCAGCGGCAGGGAACACCACGACCGAAGGGGGAGCCAATGGCCGAAATACTGCGAGCGGGGATTGGTACGTGACACAGAAGCAGTCTCTACTCTTGGCGCCGCAGTGACCGCTTCATCATGCATGAACCTAACAAACATGATTCTCTAGGACGCGCGCTCGCACAAATGGCGCAACCCAAACCTTTCGTCGACCATCCGTGGCAACAAACATCTCTCAGCAAAAAGAGAGCGGCCAGTCTAACAATAATCCTACGCCATCGAGCGCCAACGTCTACGTTCCCCCTCACATGAACTCAAACTACCAGTCATCCTACAATCGCAACGGTCCATCTGCTGAAACTCGCTATTCAAAGGATCAGCTTCTCGACTTGTTTAGATCGCAGGAGAGAAATGGATTTCCAAGCACGAATGTCAATGACCTCTTTGTCGATGGCTGGCGTCCAGGCACCGTCAATGGGACGAGCAATGGAGGATGGGGCAAGAGAGATGATAATAAGGAAGCCTCAGGGCCAGATATTTGCTGGGATCATGAGGGTAGCGTTAATCCCATAGCGGTGCAGGAGATGAGTGAGGAGGAGAAAGAGGTATATCGAACCGTGGCGATGATTGCATGGAAGTCAATAGTCGCTGATGAGGAGTCTAGGCTTTCTCTACATCGGTCAATTCGCCACTGAAACCGCCAACTCAGAACGCTAACAAGGATGGTACGCCGAACAATGGAAACGTCAACCGGCGAACCTCCATCACGCAATCTCAAAATGCTATGAACAATTCTCCCTCCACACGTCCTGGTGCTCGACGTCGAGAATCTGGCGGCGATCTATTGCAAAATCCATTGGCGTCTCCGACCGGCAACAACAGGTTTTCAAGAGAAGAGTCCAGCATCTCTTCACCTCCACCATCCCTGCTTCGACGGACTACAGACTTCAAAGATAACTTTGGACCGAGCTTGGAAGACAAGGACAGAGAGATCGGAGGGCCCAGTGTTGCTACGGCCTCACCCTTTGGCTCATTGAGGAGGACAACCACACAGCCAGTAAGCACAGGTATTAATGGACCCTCGTCACCTTGGTCTGGCGCTCCATCATCAACAGGTTTCTCACCGATGGGAGCTTTCGGCAATTTTGCTATTGGTAGTGGGTCCGCGCAAACTCCGACAGCGGATGAAAAGAAGCCTGGATTTGGTAGTGTACGCGGTCAAAGTCGATTTAAAGACCTGATGGGGACTGTAAACCCTGAGGATACGGAGTCAAAAGTGAAGAAGAAGGCATCAGTGAACAGTCTGGAACGTTTGGCAGAGTCAGCGAATGGACCCACACAGGCGCAATGGGCTAATGACCGCACGGCACTGCCCAGGAATATGCCTGCAGATTTATATGGAGACGAGGAAGACTTTGGCACAGGTAGTGCGGCTCTGGGAGGCGATGACGCTGGTCCACCTCTGCCGCAGTCTTCCAGATACAGGAATCCTGACCGTCAGACTTCCTATGATGACATTGGATTTTCGTCTCTGGGTCTGTCTTCTGAAATGCCTCCTTTCCGCGAATTGATGCAGCGTCGGGACTTCGCTCAGCAACAGACTCCTCAAAGCCGCAACCAAGGAATGGGATACTCGAACGAGCCGATGAGCCCAACAAATACGAACCCGTATCAAAGCCCAGAGGGTGAGAAAGCCATTCCTGAAGATGTTGATACCGATGAGGTCGACCTTCGCAACTCACAGTATCCTGGTGCTGGACCGTTCGGTCATGCTGCTCGGGGTTTCCAGAATCAGCTAGATGCACAGACAGGGGATCGGAGCCAAACCTCGAGCACTGGCGCTTCACGAGGGTTTCCAAGCTTGGGTGGACCAGGAGATCTCGGTAGTCTAGGTGGATCAGGGGCCTGGTCAGCGGCCCCAGGCGCGATTGGTACCCCAAGTAGGGCACAGCCTGGTTTCGGAGCGGCTTTTGGTGACTCAGCATTTGGATCGCTTGCTGATATTACCTCACGAAGCCAGAGTGGACTCAGTGGTTCGACTCTTTTTGGTGCTGGTGCTCCGGGAACTACCAATCGAAACAGCAAGATGAGCTCTTTGCTTCCTAATGCCGTGCAAGACCAGATGCGAGGGGAGACGTCGAGGCATGAGCAAGCGTTTGGAGATGGTGGTGATGCTTTTATGAGGGACCCTGGTCACAATGCTCCAGGATTTGGATTGCGAGACATGGACACCTCTTCACGCCTCGGACGGGGTGGAATGGATGAAATGTTTGGCAATCTAGAAAATCGAGGCCGTGGTTTGCAGGGTCTTGCTTCACCTTTCGCTACTACCGAAGCTGGCCAAACCACGTCGAGTCAAGCGCCAATGTCAGCTTCTGTGCAAACCCCGTTCTCTGCCGGACCATCTGGGGGCAATTACTTTACTCGGTCTCAGGAACAAGATTCCAGCTCCAGTCAGATGCCTGCTTCTCAGCAACGACAGATGGTGATGCCGGATCGTATGCGATGGATTTATCGAGATCCTTCTGGCAACACTCAAGGGCCATGGTCTGGACTTGAAATGCATGACTGGTACAAGGCAGGATTCTTCTCACCCGAGCTTCAAGTCAAGAAGCTCGAAGATGCTGATTACGAGCCCCTTGCTCAACTCATTCGGCGTATCGGGAATTCACGAGAACCCTTCTTAGTCCCCCAAATTGGCATTCCTCACGGTTCATCAGCTCCTATACCTAGTAGTACCACCGCTACTTCTGGCGCTGTTCCCGCTACGACTCCATCTGCCGCGCAACCGCCGTTCGCAAGCAGCTTTCCTAGCTTCGGTACCACTCTCTCAGCTGAGCAGCAGAATGCTTTGGAGAGGCGCAAGCAAGAGGAGCAGTATTTGATGGCAAGGCAGAAGGAGCACTTGGCGCAACAGCAGGTGATGCTCAAGCAGATGCAGCACATGGGTGGGGTTCATGGTCAGCAACTGCATCACCATTCTAGTGCCCACAGTCTGCAAAGTCAACCAAGCTACGGCAGCATAACTTCTCCTGGTGCTCCTATCGGTTACCAGCCGTCTCCTGGCCAAGGGCCGATCCAACCGCCAGCGTCTGTCCAAGGCTTTTTCGATGGTCTATCCAGGAATGCTGGCCCTTTAGGAGCAGGCGCTGATCCGTTGAGCTCGGTACGTGAGGAGGATCTACCAAGATTGATGGAACGTCTTGGCATGGGACGCGGGAGTCAGCAACCGTTCAGTGACTCAGTTTATGCCCAAGATCCAGGTCATCAACAGCATGTAGCTGCAATGCTACAGGAAAGAGATCGACAACGACGAGAGCAAGAGCAGTACGATCTGTTGCAACGAGGGAATGATGACCAGCGAACAACAGCGGAACGACTCGAGCAGTATCATCGGTTGAGAGCGCAGGAAGAGCAGCAACAACTGCAAGCGCCAGGTCCAATTGGTGGGCATGTTAATCGCCAGACATTGGATCTTAATCTTGCAGGGCAACAGCAAATGCATGACGTAGGACACGAATATCAAGATCTCCCACAGCAAACTCACAACGAACCCGAGCCGCTCTCCCTATCCGAGCAGGTTCAGAAAGCCGCCGCCAAGCAGCAACCCGCTTCCCAGCCTCAATCGCCGTGGGCAAAAGTTGACTCCGGCTTACCTCAACCCTTCCCTCCACCTCAGTCATCTTCGCCAATGCCAGCTCCAACCCCACAGAGAAACAGACAGAGCGTTGCAGATGCTTTGAATGCTGAGTCACAAACCCCGTCCCAAGCCGACTCAGTTGAGACGCCCGGTGCTGCCCTCGCGCCATGGGCCAAGGAGCCAGCTGAGGGTTCGAAAGGACCCTCACTAAAGGAGATCCAAGCGTTGGAAGCCAAGAATGCAGCTCAAAAGGAAGAGATTGCAGTCGCCGCCCGACGAGCTGTAGCCGAGCAAGAGCGTCTCAGTCAACAGAATCAGCCTGTTGCACCAGCGCCAGGCTTACCGTCGTCGGCCAACTGGGCAAGCAGCATCTCGCCTGCTATTCCTACCACCACTGGCGCCTCACCTTGGGCAAAGCCGGCAGCTGGTAAGCCGGCAGTCGCAACACCTGTTACAGGAGCCAAGAAGACATTAGCACAGATACAGAAAGAAGAGGAAGCCCGAAAGAACCGCGCCACCGCCGCCGCTGCTGCGAATGCTGCAGCAAATGCTTCTGCCACTGCGGCTCTTGCGGGTGGGAAACGCTATGCCGAATTGGCTAGTAAAGCCAGCGTGCCTACCCCTTTGACCTCAAGTGCTGCATGGACTACGGTGGGCGCAAGTGGTAAGGTGAAGACACCTACTGCGCCTGCTCCAAGTTTGAGCACGAGATCTGCGAGCGGTGGTATTGTGCAGCCTTCAGCGTCGGCGGCTAAGCCCAAGCCGATCGTAACCACATCCACGAAAGGACCTGGGAACCAACAACTTGCGAACCAGGAGTTCCAGAGGTGGACCAAGAGCGCTTTGAGCAAAGGTCTTAATTCGAACATGAATGGTGAATACCCTCATTAGCTCTAATCTGCCACTACAACTAATGAGCCTTAGTTGACGATTTTGTATCCCAACTTCTCATGCTACCACCTGAAGCCGACATCATCTCTGACTCTATCTATGCCTCCTCCCAAACCCTCGACGGTCGCCGTTTCGCAGAGGAATTTGTCCGCCGCCGCAAACTTGCCGACCGTGGCGTCGTGCCTGATTCTGCTTCTACTCCGGGATTCTCGTCTCCCATGAATGCTAGTGAGAGTAAAAGCGGTGGTGGGTGGAGTGAGGTGGCGAAGAAGGGGCCTCAGGCTGCCAAAGAGGAGACGAATTCGGCTTTCAAGGTTGTGGCGGGGAAGAAGAAGGGCGGGAAGAAGTAGTTCGGTCAGGAGACCGACAAAGAGAGTTGAGTGCTTGTGAAGCATTGCATTGGTGTGACTGTACGATCAGTAGACTAGTGGCCATGTGCTGGATAGAGAATATGAATGAAAATGGTACTTGAACGAGATACCTGCCAGCTTTCTTCCGAACTAGCGCCGGGGTCTGTATGTCACTTCAGCGCAGTCTTCAAAACACATCGTCTAGGACCAGTGATAGCGATGTGAACAAGTCTAGACGGCTTACAGATCCGCTCCAACCCGCGGTCAAACTGCTGCAACATAGCATCTCCGAATTTGCATGCCTCTAGCGAACTTGTCGATTCGAGCGTTCCCGTCAACGATGCCGGTGATGACCTTATCCCCCCGCAGCGGGGTCACCAACGTTGATAGTCTGCAAACTGCGGGCATAGAGTCTCCGATGGAGAAGGCTGCGACCATCACCGACGGAGGAAGCCCGAGCTGATGCCCCTGAACATCCCACCAATGACAATATATCGGAAAGATTGAAGGTGTGGAAGATCTCAGATCTGGTGTTGTGCCGAAGGGGAAAGGCTGTGGGTTGGAATCGTGAGTGCCATTTCCGCTTCACAGTAACAAACAGCTCTGGCGACGCATTACAGGACTGTTCTATATGGGATGTCCCAAATGTGACGCGTCACAGTTCTCCTCGCCTTGCATTCTTAGTATACTTTTACTATCTCCATTCGCTCAATCCTACTGTGCTCAACCCCTTCCCCAACGTTTGGGGATAGACCTCCCTCTTCTATGCATGGTCGCAAAGGGGCACCTGCTCCTCGGTGCTATCGTCGAAGTGGCCGTCCGGTATGATTGCTTAAAATGAAGCGTTTACCTTTTCCATGCCGTACTTCGCTCTCATTCTGATTGCCACCTTTTGATCGCCGAGTGGAGCGGCATTGTTCACCTTTGCAGCGCGTTTGGTCGCTCGGTATGTGCGAGGCGCAAGAGCGGCTGAAAAGGAAACATCTCGAAATGCGACTCTTTTTCCGCTCAAATTTTGCTTCTATTTGACACTAATTAATCAAGCGCAGTGTCTGTCCTTGTTTTGGTACATAGAGCCCTCGAAGAGCGTTTTCCTTCGTTACAATGTTGCACCGGAGTTGCACGTCTGCTCTTGCTGAGCTCTTGGGTTTTCTTTTCGTTGTAGCTCGCTTCCCTACAGTTGCGTCGGGGATAGGATTCTCGCGAACCAAGTCACTAGCCAGGCGATCCATGGTAAAAGCTCCCGGTCACCTAACACTATGGAGTCTTGCTGATTGAGCACACAGGTTCTCGAGTGCTTCTTTGATAGAATACCAAGTAGTCCCAATCGCTACTCACCCTTTTGTCAATCGATTTAGCTCTCTACACGATCTCTGCTCCACCGTACGTATATTCGAAGTCCTAGGATCCTCGTTGGATCCAATGAATGGGCTCTGGGGCGTGTCTCTGCAAATATCAGGGCTCAGATGTTATTCCTGGAAGGTAGTGCTGACCTTGGAGTCTCTCCAGTATACCACGGGCATGGGATTGGTCTGTGGGCCTAATGGGGCGTTGCTGGTTCTTCAGCCCTTTTCACCGATGTGGATAGGTCCACCTGACTCTAGCTATCTCCGCAGGGCCTGCTTTAGCTGCCATTGTACAAACATCGCACCAGACGAGCCCCGAACCCCTGCTGTCCAAAGGCCTGCCTGTGTTGTAGATATAGGGGAGGACGAAGTAGGTGGGCCCGTCCCGAGCTATCCCCCAAATCCTCGATATAAGATTAGCACCACAGCGTCCGGTGACTTGGTCGAAGAAGACGATCCTCCGCTCTATGATCTGTATCGATGCAACGAATACATGTACGGCAAACCTATCTTCGCAGATTGTGATGACGCCTATGACGAAATGGAACGGTACCAGAACGCTTGGGAAGCTGCGCAGCCTGCTGACAAGGTAAATTATCGTCCGGCTACTTTTGTGGGTATTGGCCGGCTGGCAGATTTCAATAGTGTGTACGGCGCGAACTATGACCCCGAACTCGTCCAACTTCCAGTGGCTCGGACAAACGGTAAGTCACATGGTCTCGTCACTAGCCCACTCGTTCGAAGTCTTCTGCTAAGATACATAGGCACATGCACTATCACTATCATGCAACTCGAAAGACGACATATGCCTATTTTTGCAACAGAAGATTGGGACACTCTGCTCGTAAACATGCAGGATGTTATGTTCAACTGTGTTGAAGACCAAGGTATCGGAGGATGGGTAGAAACCGGTAAATCGCGTTACATATTCGAAAGATTTGTCTGGCTAAACATTACCCAGGCGACCTTGGAACTGGTGAAGACGCCTCACTGGGGGTCTTCGTCTATGGTCCCAACTCCCGATTCCAGCAACTCCTCGACATCAAATTCGCTTGTACGACCGACGCCGAGGGAAAACGCGGAATGTCAAGATACTGACGACGACGACGACGGGGCCGACGACCAACGGCCATCCAAGACACAAAAGACGGGCGAATGGGCGCCCGAAGGCCAAGGGGACGCCGGACAAGGCGGATCGAGTGACCCCCAACCTCCCGCCACGCAACAATGCGAAGTGCCTTGCTCCCACCCATCCGACTGCGACACAACCAACAACTACCTCTGCACTTCGAGCTCCCCCCTCCCCGACGACCCGCCCATCGACCCATCCTTCCGAGCCTTCTGCTGCCAATTAGTGACGGAGCTTAGCGATTCCATTGCCGCCAGCCAAGCGCTTGGACCCAACACCTGTCGCGATCGCTGTCTCCTCGCCAACACCACGGCTAACGCGACCACTTGGACGAACGGCACCACTTGGACGAACACCACGTTGGAAATCCTTGCCGTGCCTGATCAGTCATACCCGGGTTTAGCGCTTGAGTGTCCGTGTAATTGCAATTATGTATCGCCTGCGTGCTGTCTTTCGATCGACGGTGTTGTGTTCGAAGATCCGAGCGAGAAGAGTCCACTGGGGGTACAGGCGCCGAATAGAACCGTGTGCTGTGATGGAATGACCGGGGGTTGGAGGAAGGCGGCTGTGGTAAGGGATGGTTATGCTGGGGATCCGGCGTGCCCGAGTACCCCTAGTGGGGTGACTGAGCTGGAGTTGACCAACGCGTGATTTGGCGGACGGTGTGAAGTATGTGAAAGTGAGCCGGTGGAGATTAGCATGTCCGTGGAGAGATGTCAAGAGGGTCTGGGTAAGCACAATTAAACTCTTCACCCTCGTAAGAAACTCATGGTAATTGATGGCAAATGATGATTTTCTACCAAATCAGAACATTACCAACCTAGAAAATCCACATCATTCTGGCCTTCCACCTACGCAAGAAACACCCGCCCATCCCAATCACCGCCAAGAATCGCTCTTTACTCCAAATTCAGCAACAAGCTCTACCCTCCCACCACCGCCCGGTCTCCAAAAACGCGGCTACCAGAAGTCAGAATTCCCCGTCGCGTGCGGTATTCTCTTCCGATCTCAAGCCCGACCAGCTCCTGTCATTGTATCAAGATCGACAGCAATGTCGAGATGTTCACTCACTACGCCATGCTGGTTGTTTCTGCTGAGAGGTTTCCGTGCGTGTATGAGACCTAGCGCGGGGTGTTTGCCTTGCTCTGAACCGTGGCTTTCTCCTTATCGCCGAGGCTTGGGAGGTAGGCGCGCCGATTGAGAGTTAGGGGCCGGAAGTCCTCGTATCATATGGTCCTCGGTTCCGGTTGGCTGGCTGGCGAAATGAAGGATTGGGAGGCTGTAAGTGACGAAAGGGTGCGAAAAGCACCTCCGGGTCGTTTTCATCGTCATCGTGATGACTACGACGATGAGATGGTCTGGCTCAGCGATGAGGCTGGTGGGGGAGATCTTATTCGTCTTCGTAGTCAGCGTGGTGGTGTGGGTCAGAACGGCGACCATGGTCGGAGGGAGGGTGATTTCTCCTCCCCTTTTCAGGCATGTCTCTGTCATTCATTTGTCTCTCATAACCACGGCCAAGCGTCTGTCCATCGTGCATCTCTCGCGCATGAATCTCCCGGGCGCGTAAATCTCTCTCAAGCTTTTCGCTCTCAAGCATCTCTCTCTCAAGGTTTTCCCTCTCACGCTTCTCGCTCTCATACAACTCCTGCGTGTGCACTTGTGTTTCATGCATCGCCCGCGCATGCATCTTCCTAGCAAGCGCGTCTATCTCAGACATCTGTCTCTGATGCTTCTCTCTCTCGTACATCTCCCGCGCACGCATCTTCCTAGCAAGCGCGTCTATCTCAGACATCTGTCTCTGATGCTTCTCTCTCTCGTACATCTCCCGCGCATGCATCTTCCTAGCAAGCGCGTCTATCTCAGACATCTGTCTCTGATGCTTCTCTCTCTCGTACCTGTCTCGTGTACGCCTCTCTCGAGCCTGGCCTCCGTCAACCGCACCACCCTTCCCCTTGCCACCCCCCTGCTTCTTCCGCACGAGGCCCCGCTTACTCACCCACCGGGTCGATTTCGGATTCTCCCGAATCTCGTCGCGAAGGGTCTCCTCATCTATCATCCGCATGCGCCGGGGCATGGTTCCGAAGGTGAAGTGTTTGTGGGGTTGAGTGGGTGTTTGTACTGGATTTGTTGGAGGGTAGGCTGTGCCGGTGGAGGATAATGGAATCTCTGTGGATGTAGGAATGAGGAGCAGGGATTGTGGAAGACGGCTTCGAAGATATCCTGCCCGAATCTGCAAAAGGTCGGGGAGTCATGGTGTCGAGTACGTGTGTTCATGGTGGAGGAGATTTTTGCTGTGTCGACGGTCCGGATTTCTGGGTGTTGGAGATGCAACATCATGAGACGAACTTTGGCAAAGTGTGTTACAGCAGAGTGTGTTACCTCCCGTGGAAAGTTTGGAATAAGAAGGCTATATAGATATATATCGATCTATATCATCTACAACACGCACTTGAAAAATCAAAAATCAAACTATACCGAAGAGTACGGTCGGTGTGGGCGAAAAGGACTTCTAATATCCAAAGCCAACCAACAACAAATGCATAAGCAACAAAGAGTAGATAGTGGAACACGGTAGAAGTTCCCACCAGCCAAACAAAACCAATGCAATGGACCGCACTCACAAAGGCAATCGGCAGGCGTGGCGCTTTGTAAAGTGGCAGGCTGGACTTTCCTCTAAGCAGTGCATGACATCCCATGGATGCTCATAATACCAGCAATGAAGACATGTTCCTCGTCAACGATTCCCAATTCATTCCGACTGTATACTCCAGAACCGGGAGCTCAGCCCTAGCGGCCAAATGCGGGTCACTGGAATTCGCTCGATCGCGTTGAAAACGAACCGATATCGCCTGATTCCTTTTCGGCCGTGCGAATCTGTCAAAGAAGCATCCATCCTTTTCTTACTTACTCTCGTCGAATGTAACCGGTGGGTAGAGTAGCTTGTGTTCATGTTTCGGCCGTTGCTAGATAGGGATCGCGGAAGATGGCTTAGGTCTTTGATTTCTGGCTGCGGAGCTGGCGCCTGAATGGCGAATTCCTGATGTTTACCCCATTCCGATACTGAAACAACGAAGCTTTGCGGAAGCATCAACATGTTATTCGGCACCAAAGAATCAATCTAGACGTATACCGTATCAACCCATAGCGGTATAGAGTCCCCTGGAAATATACCCCACTGGGTACAAGGAACTTGAAGAGGAAAGAAAGTAACGCGGATAAAATCGAGGGGATTTCCAAACCCTCAGCTTCCTTGAAACTGTCCACAATCATCTCCCGCTCGCATTAGCCCGTTGGTCAGAGGATGCAGATCAATTCCCCGATACCGGCATTCGACACAAACACTCGACACAGACACCCGAGCAAACTTGATTGCGCAAATATATTCAACAACCCAGCCGCATCCAAGCCCATCATACTCAATCCCCACATTCCGCCAAGTCTTACATCTACAGCATCATCTCCGGACCGGCACGAATCCATCCCACCGCATCGGCGACCACGCTTGCCCATCTCGAGCCAAGCCCCACCGTCAAGGGCGAACCGATCATTCCCCGTCCCGCGGAGCTCTAGATGGTAGTAGCGCGGATGGTTAGAAATCGGGGCCGCAGGGCAGAGGGAAGGATTTGCCATCCATACGTATCTCACAGGGAAACCGACCCGAGTCCCATACGAGTCCGACACATAATTAGGCCGTAGAGCGGCAGGAAGGGATAGAATCGTGTTTTTGTCGTGGCCATTTACAGTGTTCTGACTTGTGAGGTATGGGGAGTGGGGGATGGATGGGATACGCCTTTCCTTTGTCTGACGGTCTGGTAACATAAGATCCGCTAAGATGGGCGCTAGTACGAGTAGCCCTAGAGTAAGGTACGGTATTTACATTGTAATTGCGGAAAAAGATCGAAGATGAAGGAACAGGGATTGAGTTTGTTTGTTTGTTTGTTTGTTTGTTTCGCACATGCAACAGGTGCGTGGTTGAACATGTGAGTAGTCAGTCCACTTTGCCGTGCGTGACTCTCGTTCTTGCCGAAACCCTGACAGCCGATGAGAGAGCAGGTTTGCTATGTAGTACCGAATACTGACCGCACGCTAAATACCGCTCGAGGGACATGCATGCTCCGTGACCTTGCGACCAGATTTCAGATAGCGCCGTTGTTGAACCGTGATGCTTCCGATAGATTCGTAGAAAGTGTGACACCCGCTCCTTGATATCACTCCCGCTCTGCGAACATCTCCTCAATCTTTTCTCCAATCAATGATAACTCCTCATCGCCTCCACATAGCCCGGTCCACCCTTCAAATCTCTCTCGAAGGTCTCCGCAACATCGAGCACCTTGATGATGTGTTCCATAGCGAGCGGTTTTTTCTCGTTGACCGCAAGAGCTTGAGCTGTGCGCACCGCATTTTTGATCTGTTGCAGCATGTTAGCCACGCACCCAGAGTCTCATGGGAGCACAAGACACATACCTGTCGACCATTAAGCTGGCGCCTGGCAAGCCGGTCATAATCATCGGCCGAGAAGTCAACAACCTCGACGCCGCCACCGATAGCCTTGACCTTGCCTAGGAAGGTTTTCCAGACACTGTTCTTGGCTTTGGTAGTAAGTTCGCCATAGCGGAGAGCAACGTGAATGCGGGATTGGAAGGCAGGATCGAAGGTTTCGACGCGGTTGGTCGTCAAGAAGAGGATGCCTTGGAAGTATTCCAAGAGTCGAAGGAAGATGCTGACGAGTGCATTCCTGGCCACGTCTTGGGGCTGACGAGCCTCTATAGTCATACATGAGCTGATTATTCCGAAAGGAGTCAGTTGTGAGGCATACCTAAGAAGACGTCTGCCTCATCTAGCAACAGCACCGCGCCCCATGAGTGAGCGACATCAAGGATCTTGTTGAGCTCAATCTCCAGTTGATCCGGCCTAGTACCTAACTCTCCCGTAGAGACCATGTAGAGCGGCCGTTTTAGCAGCTCAGCAATGCCTTCTGCGGTCAGGGTTTTACCAGTGCCAGGAGGACCGTGAAGAACAGCGACGAGACCGCGACCCTTGCCTAAATAGATGTTAGCAGCGCGTTGTGTGTAAGAAAACAGTATGTGGCGATAGAAATACCTTGAATCACATCGTCGATATTGCGGCTTGCTTCGAAAGTATGCGATTCGACCAAAGCCTTGACAATGGCCTTCTGGTTGTCTGGCAGCATGAGCGAGTGGAAGGCACCCTCGTTCCAGTCGATCTCGTTGATACCCGACACACTGAACTCGAGCCACAGCTTTTCGCTGAAAGCGAAGCCAAGAACGACAGGGCTCGCGATGAGGAATTCCTCCTCTGTGAATTCGCGCTCGATCGTAGCTTCTTGACCCGGGATCTCTTCGATATCCTCCTTTTGCATCTCGTTGCCGTCAGCATCCACCTCAAATTCCACGACCGTGTATCTCTCATCCTCATCTTTGATCAGTTTGTACTTAATTACTGGCCGGTCTGTCTCGCTGAACTGATCTCCAGCTCTCTGGCCGGTGCCTTCTTCGTCCGAGGAGCTCTGTTGGCAATCGGTGCAACTGCCTGCATCGCTATCTTCGCCTTCGGAGTCATCGAGGATATCAGGGTCCCCAGCCTTGACGGTGGAGATAGGGTAATTGGGATTGATCCTTCGGTGGATGGCGGGGTCTACCATAATCCTGCCGTTGATATTGACTTTGATGTATTGCCTCTTCTTCTTGAAAAATGCCATGCCCTTGTGGAACTTATACTGCATACCCTTAAGGCTGACAAACTTCTTCCCACGGTCTATCAGCTGTTTCTTCATAGTATCGGTATCTTTGTGGTACTTGAGTGGGTAACAGGCAAGGTTAGAAATCTTGCGAGGGCCTTTGAACTCCTCAACCTCAATCTCCATCGAGCCCATACCGAAGGTCTTGCCATCGTATTCTAGGTAGCGTCCTTCAATGTTGTAATACTTGCCTTTAACGTAGGAAGAATGCTTGATACATGGTCAGTATGTTTCTACGATTAACATAATCCGTGATTCTTACCAAATTAGCATACTCAATCTTGAAGGCCCTAGGCTCATCTGGACTGCCATACGTTGGACAGTAGGCGATTTCATTACTCTTGAACAATGCCCATAAGAGATCGAAGGTGATGGTATTGTTGTCCAACAAGGGGTAGAGCGTCTTCTTGATCTCCGCATAATCCTTGTCAAGGTATTTGATGAGAACCTTCAGATGCTTAGTTTTGGTCGTCGCTGAGAACTTCTTCTTGTTCTTCTTCTCTTTCTTAGATTCCATTTTGCTTTTCTTTTTTAGCTTCTTCATGTGAATCCGGAGCTCTTCAAGATAGAGAAAGATCATGTTAGGGTCGATCACAGGCGTCTCCTCCGCGAATGATACACCCTTGACTTCATCCATGACATCTTTCAAGGCCTCTTTGAGCGCCTTACTCTTGATGTCGAGAACTGTGTTGATGTACTTGTTCTCCCAATCAAAAATACGACGGACTTGGAAAGCGTACTGGTCATACTCGCCAAGATCGGGATCCTCCGCTGTGGCTTTGAGGACATAGTTGTGCCGATTGCTATCCCATATTCGGTCGACGCGGACAAAGTCAACTTTGGAGCCCCTATAGACTGTCAGCACAGAAAACATTTTTGGCGCTCAAAGACCAGGAAGCAAGAAGCGGAACGTCGTAACGCTCAGCCGCGGGAGTGTCTTCCCCCCATGATCGGCGCAAAGTTTTCCCCATTCTTGAAGCGAACACCCTATTCGTGACTGACTTTACGAGGGACGGAAGCTATAATTCCCTTTTCTGGAACTTGGAGCTGGGTGGATCGCGAGAGACCGACCTTTTCCCCGGCTTTCCCTTTGCCTTAGCACTTTTCTTCCCTAATTCGCCACTGATGCTCACGGTCTCTCCGATGCTTCCTCTTCCCACACGACCCCGTCCCAGTCGTTTGAGGCTCATAGCTTGCAGCTGAGCCAACTGTTGCCTGTAAAATTCAGCATCTCCATCTTCATCTTCATCATCATCCTCCTCTTCGTCATCATCTTCTTCCACCTCCTTGCTCTTCTTGGCCCGCTTCTTTTTTTTCAGCTGCTTTTTCTTTTTGCTCTTCTTCTTTTCCTCCTCCGACGAGCTTGACTCAACCTCCGAGTCGGAATCTGTGTCCTCTGCTTTGGCCTTTGCCTTTGCTCTCTTCTTCGCCTTCAGCTTCTTCGCCTTTTTCGCCTTGTTCTTTCTTTTTCTCTTGGCTGCCTCATCCTCCTCTGATGATGAGTCCGAGGAATCGTCTGAGCTGCTGGAGCAAGAGCTATCGGAGGATGAATCGTCGCTATCGCTGCTGCTGTCGGCCTCTACAGGCTTGGAATGCTTCCTGGTCTTCTTTTTGGAATCCTTGGCGTGCTTCGTGCAAGTAGACCTCTTGGCTTTGAGTTTTGTAGAAGTAGATTCCTTCGATGTAGATGGGCCCTCAGGCTTAGTCGGGCTTGCATCTTCCTTGGCCTTTGGGCCTTCAGACTCTAGGGCGTTGCCTTCTTGCTTGGCGCTGGTATTATCGGTTGTTTCCTCCATCCTTGCGGCGTCGATGTCCGCAATGCTTTGATAGTTGGAGCTCGAGGATTTAGTTGGGGTCTCAGCAGGTGTAAAGTCTGAGGTGGTAGGACTGGCAGAAGCGTCTGTGGAAGGTTTCCAGGAGGAAGGGGTTACGGGATGTTTGGCTGCGTTCTCTAGCTTAGGGATCATTAGGTCTGAGTCACGAGCCAGCCAAGTGTTAAGGTTGACCCCAGGCAATGTGTTGGATTATGGCGGAATGGTAGCAGAAGGATCGTTTGCGAAGGGGTGGTGGTGTAAAGTTGCTGGCAGGAGCTGAGACGCACATCTGGGCGACGAGACGGGTAGATGGTCCTTTTGTTTCAACAACGTCCAAGCCGGCCCTGAACCTGGAGGAGAGCGGATATGAGCTTATTGTTATGATGACCGTCGCTGTCTGAGTGTCCTTCCAGGGCTTCTGCCTAGGCCAAGAAGAGCTGGTCCAAGCGTGCGGAAGGATCCGAAGCATCCTCGTTCTGGGCTGATGGGTGAGGCTGAGTCCTTAACCACTTTGTGTGCCGACAGCCTTGTTTCATTTATTTCAGTACGAGTACGAGTACACATTTTGATGCATTTTGTCTCTAAATATAGTTCGTGGCCAGACTTTTCTGCTGCAGCTTGCTCCTTTTTGATGCGACAAAAGCAAGGTTGTGGAGAATGTAGGAGAATAATTGGCTCCCAACGTTTTGGATCCGCCTCGCTTTTAAATGCTGCTAATGCTCTCTCCCTTGCTGTGCCTTGCATTCCCTTGCATACGAAAGGTCATTCCTCAACGACCCTGAAAAAAAAGGTGCCTCCAGATGACGGCCGGCTACTGTAAGATATTCCTCAGGCCTGGCATCGCCACTATGTGATCCACATATAATGCGGATGTACGTATAACTGGTTTACACATTGGGTCTAGGCCCAGTCTGTAGTTGATGACCGGATTCTCACCCTCAGAGTCTCGCCTTTTGCTGCAAGTATTCCCCGCTCTTGGCACGGTCACAAAGTGTCTTCAGAGCCCTGGCTCCCTTCTCAAAATCACCCAGGTCAAGGTAGACCTGCCCACTGAGCCTGGTCCAAAACCTTCTCGCATGGAAGAACACTGGCGAGTAAATATCCGACTCCCTCACAAGCATCGCCGTCATCCAGACGGCGACTAGATACATGTCCTTCTCTGGTATCTGCTCCGGCCCATCTCCGATCTCCAATGGTAATCGCACGTTCGTGAAAGCGCATTTCGTTAGCATTTTCGTCCCGTTCTCCATGACACCTGTTCCGAGGATCTCGGCAGCTTGTCTTCCAGCTTCACTTGATATCTCCTCGCAATACCTCATAATCTTTTCCTCTCCACCGCAGACTTCGCGCCTGAAGCGCAAAGCTTCTTCTATGCAGAGGTAGGGACTAACGTCTAGTGTCGCCACAAACTCAAAGAGCAAGGCAAACGGGCTTGTACTAGAGGAATCCTTCATGAGGGGGTTCATAATCTCGTGGCCTGGTCCTCGCGGCCTAGGCACAAAGCCATGAGAAGTTGGTAGAGATGTGCGGATCAAATGTTGGTTTCTTCTGGGGACGTGGAAGACGGCACATGCTCTGGGTACGTATAGCCATCTGGCGCAGTGTCAGACACCTTTATCAGATC
This sequence comes from Letharia columbiana, assembly GCF_014066305.1. Lineage (NCBI taxonomy): Eukaryota > Fungi > Ascomycota > Lecanoromycetes > Lecanorales > Parmeliaceae > Letharia > Letharia columbiana. Next base: position 22,127 of record NW_023501082.1, read on the forward strand.
TCGTGCCAGGTGTATTTAAGTCAGCAAGGGAGAAGGACAAACTCACTTGTGGCAGTTGCTGGTAAAGAAGTCGGGTTGCACCTTCGACAACCCGAGATCTATTTGGCCAACCCCATGAGCACCGTCAACCAAACTCAGTACGTTCTCCTCCCGACACACCTCCACCAATCGCTCCCAAGGGACTCTGACGCCCGGGAGGCTTGAGATGGTATCGAAGATGGCGACCCCCACTCTCCGTCTCTTGCCATCCTTGACGTCGTTGATTGCCGTTTGGAACCTTGAAACCAATACATCGTCATCAATCGGATATTCCACCGCGACATTGACGCTTTCCACACCTCTGGTTTCGTGAATGTACTCTATCATCTTCGCCACAGACCCATACAAAGTACTCAGATGCAGAATTACTTCTCCCTTCTTGAATCTCAGATTCTCCAAGACAACGTTAATGGCTGTAGTGGCATTCGGCACGAATACTACTTCATCAACTGGAACATTCAAGAACGAAGCCATAGCGGCACGAGATCTGTCCAGCATTACGGGATAGTCATAGCGTTGGAAGTTGTCGGGCCGTGCTTCGGACAATGTCTGGCATTCGTGCAAGCGCTTTTGTACGGGCTTAGGGTAGGTACCAAAGGAGCCGTGGTTCAGAGGTGTGTAAGTAGGTGCGAGCATGAAATGGGTGTCTCGCATTGTCCGCCCGAACCGACATCTGGACGTGATGGGAGTGAGTGCATCTGCCATGATGCACCGATGATGGCTTCAAGTTGCTAAGAATAAACACGATGGCTACCAAGCAAAGAAGGGATCTCGACGAAGTGCAATGGTCTCAAATTGAAGACCGTTGTGGGAGTCGAGGTCCTCGTATTTATATTAAAGATGAAGCTGCTTGTTTTCCAGGGGGAAAGTATATGTGACTCATAACAGTCGGAAGGTGCTTCCTGCGGGGTCTTTCTTGCTAGTATAGCTCGCTTAGCTGGATCCTTGAGGAATCCTTCGGATCCTTCCTCCATAGAATCTACATCCTTCTTCTACCCACACGAGCTGATCCTTGCTACCTTGTTCTTTATAACTGTGGTGTGGTGGAAAGATGTTTATTAATCTATGTGATAGGCGCGCTAAGGCCTAATGGTACTAGTGGCCCTATGTAAAGGATTCTCCGTAACAGTATGACTCTTCTCCGCACTCGGATATGCTCGTGGTTTACACAACGTGCATTAATTCATGGGTAACACGGAGCCAGCACAGCTATTGATATCTCCAGGCTCGCCACAAGATCTCATCCCGCTCCTTCTTGTCAATCATTTCAATCAACTCAACTCAATTAATTATTGCGAAGAAGAGCCAGAGGTCTCCAATAATGCGGCCCTCACGTCCACCGGAGGGATCTCCCGCTTTAGCGTTGATGATTGCGTCATCACGCTCTGCCAAGGCCTCCTTATCGATAAAGTAGTGTGAGTAATCTTAGTCAGGAACATGCCGGCAAAGCCGCTTCCAACTTTCCACGCGAGCGGGGCCTAGATGTCCCAGATTCCCAGCCTCGCCATTATTATTATTTCTCCGAGCTGCACCAACATTATTCTTGCGCCCCAGACATCTGCTCTCTCTCTCTATCTATCTCTCTCTACGCATCTCAATCCATTCCCATCCAACTCCTCCTACTGCCCAAATTTGCCAATTGACCATTCACAATGGCACGAGCCTACCAAGAAGCCCACATCATGGACACCCTGACCGCCAGCGTCAAAGATCTCCAGACCAAAACCGCGGAGCTCGCCAAAGCAAAGGGATACCATGAGGAAAGGATCAAGAACCTGACCACCGCCAACGCGGAGCTTCAAAAGAAATACGACGCGCTCGAGGTCAGGATGAAAGCGAAGTATGCGCCCTCCCTCCATCCCTTCGCGCCTCGCGCCATCATCTCGCAACAATCTCCCCGTTCCCTCCCTCCCTCCCTTCCACACAGCCTAACAAGTCCCCACACCGACTGACCCATCCCAGCGAGCACAACACCACCGCCCGCATCCTCAACACGCACCTCTCCCTCTCCTCCCTCCCCAACAAAAACAACATCCCCCTCACCCCGCTCCACGACCTCTCCACCAACCGCCCCCTCCGCAACTTCCCCAAACACGAAAAGGACATCAAGACCATGGGCTCCACCGACGTGATCCAAGCCCTGCAAGCGCTCGACGTGCCCTCCCTGGGCCTGACGCCGGGCGAGAAGAAGGCGAAGTTGCGGGGGAAGTCGGGCTGGCGAAGGAGGATGCGGGGGGTGGTGCGAAGGAGGTGGATAACAATGATGAGAAGAAGAAGACGCCGAGTCCGGCGGATAAGGCGAGGACGAATACGGAGAATGCGAAGAAGGCGGCTGAGGTGCGGAGGAAGGTGTTGGAGGCGAAGCAGAAGAAGGCGGAGGCGGAGGCGGAGAAGGGAGGAGGGGAGGCGGGGAAGAAGTGAGGTGAGATGAATGGTTTGAAGGGGAGGGGAGGGGAGACGGTGCTGTTTGGTATTTTGGAGTGGTAATGTGATGGGTTGGGTAAGGAAAGGACACCCACGTCGACGATTGTATGAATGTTTGGAGTAGAGAAGAGAGAGACATATATACCCGGGATGTGTGAGTAGGATTGGGAAAAGTTGGATAGAATATACGACTTTGGACTCGTCTTATCTAATATAGTGTACTTATCATCTCCAAACCGGACACGAGCCATGGAAATACCATTCCACCCTTTCTTCCTATCCCTGCTTGTGAACGGAACTACGAGCACTCGCGAACATACCCATCAAGCACAGCACATTCGAAGCAAGCAAGCAAGTCTTCTTCATTCCATGTACGATCTATCTATCCATCCATCCATCCATGCAAGCATGGAAGATACCAGAGACGGAAAAAAGCCAATGATGCTATCTATCCAGTCGGATGGAAAGGGGAAAAATAGGCTGCGATCGAGCGCCCATCCCTCCGCGGGATAGGGATCCGGATCCAGTCTCACCGCGATGACGGAACGATCCACTACATAGCGCTGTCATGGGGAAATCATCCGTCCGTCCATCCATCTCATCCGCCGTCCATACCTAGCCCGCCCGTAGAAAAAGAAAAGAGGGAGAAAAAAAACGAGAAACGTGAACGTTCGCTTCATCCTTCCAGACCCTTCCACCCGAATCACATCCATCCATCCTTTCCCATAACCCCGCACCCGCGGTATGAGAAACTTCCCTCGGAGTGGGGACGACTCCGGAGTGCGAACCTCCTACGCGTCGTCGCCCTCTCCCGTATCCTCCTCTTTGATAGCGTCGTTCTCCTCGGCTCCAGTGGCAGCGGCGCCATTGACCGGATTGATGGTGGCTTTGCCGGCGGCCTCGAGCTCCTTGAAGGTTTTGTGGAGGAAGGCACTGGGGTATTTGTCGGTGCCGCGACGTTCCATGTTGGCGGCGACGTTGGCCCAGAAGCCGGTGTTGTAGGCGTCTTCGATTTCCTTCTTGGCGAGGAGGAGGTGCTGGTCCTGTTGGTTGAACGGGTGGTTAGCTGGGTTGAGGTGGGGAATGGGCAGGAAGGGGTAAACTGGAGGTGAACGTACGTCGCCTTCCTTCATGCGCATCATGTTCACCTTGATGCGATTGTAGCGGTTCGGGAGCGTGCTGGCAACATTGTTAGTCAAGTTTAGTACCATGTTGTTGGCAGAGCATACCTGGAAGCCGTGTCCTGTCCGGTCGCCTCCTTCCATGCGGCACGGATCTCGGCCCATCCCTCGCCCTTCTCCTTCATCGTGACCATCATCCTATCAGCATGGTCGGCATTGTCCCAGGAGCTCGGGATGCCGCGAGGAGCTGCAAGTTCTTTCTTGGGGGCCTGACGCTTGCGAGGCGTGTTGTGGACAGTAGTTGCATTAGATTCGCCATTGCCCTTGATGGGGGACAGAGATTTGTCAGTGGTCTCGGCAGATTCGTTGTCGATCTTGGCATCATTATCGGCCTTGGTGGCTTTGCCTTTAGCAGTCACGCGCTTTCCTTTCTTAGGAGTGACCGGCTCAGGGCCCTCAGTCTCTTCAGTCGTCTCTCCATCCACAGTCTCGACTTTAGGATCAGCCGCACTCTTCTTCTTTGGTGAAGCACGCTTCTTGGAAGAGGGAGTGATAGGATCAGAGGCTTCTCCGTTGATGTTGGTTTCGGCATTGGTAGCAGCAGTCGCTTTCTTGGTAGGAGAGCGCTTCTTGGTTGGCTGAGCGGAGTCGTCGTTGGCCGAAGCGGCAGCACCACGCTTCTTGGGTGTCTTAGGAGCAGGTTTGGTGTCGTCCATGTTGGTGCCCATGTTCGCCTTGGCTGATTAGCCAGAGGTCTTTGGTAGTAAAATGGCGTCGGCATAGAAATGCAGATGAAAGGCTTGAGCAAGTGAGGAATAAGAAGGCTTAAGTGTCTAAACAAGATATTTTCGAATTTGGCAGATCTTGAGTAGTAAAGGGAAATATGATGTGAGAGCAGCCAGGGAGCCCTCGAATCTCGCAGCCCTTGGAGAAAGCAAGTGACGAGCTGGAGCTTCCTCGAAGCTTGTAGACCTTACGTGGCTTGCGATAGGTTGAATGGTGTGCAGGTGTAGAGAAAATCATTGCGGCAACGCGTGAGAAGAGAGGGATAAGAGGAATGAGTGAGAGCAAAGAAGTCGGAGCGAAGTCGTCTGTAGTACAAAGTCCTGATGCCTTGAGGTAAAGACAGGAAGTGTGAGGTGGGGCATGAAGGTGTTGACTCACTTCATCAGCCTGGAGCTCATCACCATTGCTGCTGACCTTGACCAGGGTACCGGCAGTAGCGTTGAGGGGGGTGAATTCAGCGCCATGAGAGTACTCGTGAGTTCCAAGGCCCGGTCCGCCGTTGGCCTCAGCCATGGTAGCTTTAGTTCCGTTGTTGTAGGAAATCTCACCGAGGAGCTCGCGATCGACTTCGCTCAGTGGGCTCGACATGTTGCTAATGGAGTGCTAATGTTGCTGTAATGTATGTAGATGATGATAGTACGGTAGAGAGGGGAGTGTAAATGATGGAAGATGGAAGGTGGAAAGTTGAAAGTGGAAAGTGGAAGATGAGAGTTGGAGGAATGAAAAGGAAGGAAGCGAGGCCAAAAGATTCACGGTGATCTTGGTCTCCAGGGGAGGTGATCACAACAATGTGAATTATTGGGCCGCGACCTTTATCAATGAGTCCGCCTCGACTTCATCAATGAGTGGTGGTGATCCTATTGTAGCATCCGAAGCAGAGACTCTTGAAACAACAGTTGCAATAGCGTTCATGCTTCAATGGTGACTGTTGACCCAAAGTATGCCAAGTATTGAGCAACTGAGCCACTGGTTTGAACAAAGATTTGCAGACGGATGTTACTGCAGCTTTATTCCTCCAGAACATCTCCACTCTCACATGCTGCATGTGAGGTGTGCAAATGATATGGCGTCGTGCCGGCTTTTGAAAGCCAGAGTCATGTTGCGCAAGTAAGCTGCTGCTGCTGTGCAACCTCGTAGAGCAGCTCTCTCATACTGCAAGAGAAGCCCAAGGCGTGTTGAGGTCGGGTAGATTGAACGCACTTCCACCAATCCCCGGCTACTCCTCTGCCTTTCAAGAGATGGGCTTCTCAGCATCAGAATAACACCATGGAGATATCATTACGAAACAGCCAAAGCATCTGAGTGAGTGTGGCATCGATTGGAGCAGATAGGGCACCGAATTCCTCAAGCTCAGAGTTGGGAGACGATATTATTCTCCGCTCTATGTATTGTTGCTACATTGCTCTCGATTGCAAAGGCTCTTCTCATGGCTCGAGTCTCTTCCTTTCGATAGCGCCGATATCCCAGGATTTCTGCGGTCTACTCTGATCCGTACCTGAACAGGTGGCCAGCTCCAATTCACACATGGCTATGATCAATTGCATACGCTGAGGCTGCTGCGGGTACCATGGCATGTGTTGAGAAGGGAGGTGGTCAAAGGAGCCAGAAAAGGCTGGCGCCGGAAGCCGGGGGCCGAGGCACCAATCAGGATTGAGGGGAAGCGGAGAACATCTTCTTTCCATCTTCGTTCTCTCTTGAGACACGAGACACTCAAGCTGCTGGTCCTGAGCATGTAGCCCATTCGCGCAAAATATTCAAGCAATCAGGGAGGCAACACGACCCAAATCCTGCCTCCATCCGCTCAGTCACGACTCTCGTGAGTTCAGTCGGCTCGGATCGACGAACCCCTTCCTCTAGCACCAGAACGACAGCATCAAGAGGGTATAAAGAGGATCATGCCAGGGCTGGGCCCACCGAGAAGATACAGGGTTGGAGCTGCGCAGTCTGCAAGATAATGGAAGCATTCGAGAGGAGCGAGGAGATGGAATGCAGCTGCTGGCATCGTCCAAGGTATACCGGCCTACACGCAGAGAGATGCAAGGCCGATCGGCCAACCAGCGTCGACGCATCAGACGTCCTCTTCTTGTCTGCCAGGATCTAAATATATATATATGAGCCAACTGGACCGAAGGAATGGGATGTGTCCCTCCAGTTTGCGCGAGGGACGTTTCGGTCCGAGATAGCCTGGCACGGTACCCGTGGTCGTTTTCTCTGCAGAGCTTATGTTCGACTAAAACAAACGCCCGAAAGATTCTGCTATACAGGATGGGCGCACCGTGTGACCGGCGTTTGGACATCATATTAATGAAGGTTCCGCATGATCCTTTCCAGCATCGTCGTATTCACCAAGCATGGAGGGTTGTACTGAGTATCTTGAAAGAGACCTTGAGGGGGAACGGCCAACGCTTCTGTGCTGGCTGAGCATGATCTCGACGTAAACGTTCCATGTGATGGTTATGGAGAGCTCTGAAGGAACCCATTACGGCAAGAGCCAAGGGTGTATCGGTAGCCATACCCTGTCCCAGCGCGGACGTTCCTCCCAACGTTCATGGCGAGCTTCGGCTTTCCGGAAGGGATCCATGGATGGTTCGCGAGTATCATCCGGATAAACGATGCTGGTCATCTCGGCTTCTTATAGCTTTCCAAGAGACCAAAGCCCCAGCTTCAGCTGTGCTCCGTTCTTGCCCAGCGTTCAGAAAGCGATCGGCCGCATCCGGACATAGCATGGATGATCAAGGTCCCGCCCAATACGCAGCCCGGAGGCGTAAAGGTAATTTTCGTCGACCTGATGATCTATCCTGTAAGCAAGAAGGTCGAATCGTCCGACGCGTACCCAGAAGAGCAGTCCGGAGCTCTCCGTTCATTCTTGTGTAGTGCTAAAATATGCGCACTGCTGACCGTATTTTGCTTACTTAGCCTCCTGTGCTCATGTCTGCTGCAGGAGTAAAGTGAAACGTTGAAAAGGCCTTGCGGAGTCCTGGATCAAATCCACCCTATGACAAATATTACAAAAAGGTCAGGCGAAATCTCAGGCTTTCGAATCGTGCGAGTTCCCGTCCCCGACCAAGGTAGGGCCAGGCTCACGCCTAGTCCTCGTCAGGTCCTCTACCTGACGAGGCTTTTGTGATGGCCGCATCATAGCTGGCTTTTGCTGCTGCCTTTGTCTTTCGTATATATTTTTGATGTGTAACCTTGGCGATGATCGAACACGAGCTTTGATGATGGTGAAATATAGGTAGCTGTCCCATGCTGGCTCCTCATTTGTTCATGGCTTTTGACGAAGCCGAGCCGTTTCCCTTTTCACTATGGAAATCGTTCCAATAACATATCTGGACACGTCAACCTCCAAGCTCTCAGAGACAAAGCTGGCATGTGGAGCGGGCAGAGTTGTGAAAAGCCTTCACAGGCTACGGTAACTGTGTTTGACTAATTTTCACACACGATATGTATATAATCTCATCCCCAGCCGTGACTTTTCTGTCTAGCTTTTCTACTCGTCTATTCAAGTTATAGCGGAAGCTTCCTCTTTTGTGATGTCCGTATCGTTTAGTGCTGTTTGTTAGTCAGCCAGCATTGTTGAGTTCTGTGTTAGGAGTCAGTGTTGACGTGACGTGCAGCGGCCGCATTAGGTGTGGAGACGGAAAGTTTAGGGATAGGAGAGAGCTACCTACCTATCTATCTATCTATCTATCTATCGATCTTACTTACTACGAAAGCACATTTATAGCTTGATGGATCTGCTTATAGTGCTACTGTAACTCTGGATCTCAGTCATTGACTTGGCTATCTAAGGAATCTCTTGCAATCCAAACCTAACTCGCTCAAGGCCCGGCAAGTGTTGATATAAATCTGTTACATTGCCCTCTCTCCACAAGAGAAACCTCTACCACACTACATCACAACACAGAGCATCCACATCACGGACCTAGCGCATCCGAAAGTCCTCTGTTGCATAGCGTATCGGGTCTCAGAAATCATGTCATGCATGTCGGCTCCAGCATCGGAGGATACGGAGCCTTTTGTGGATGGTGGGTCGCATCGGGGTGTCACATTGCGTGCATACGACCGAAGCAAAAACCATGCACATACGGCACGGCCCATACAGGCGACAAACCCGTACAAGCGATGATACGAACTAAGTATTGTCTGATGCGCAAAATGCCAGCAAGAATTTACAGTAAACCGTCCGTTAGGTCTGGTTCCCCCCCCCACATTCGATCCCCGGCACGCCTTTGAAGACCCTACTGCGACGATGCTGAGCCCCCTTCTCATAGCCGGTATACACCTTTTGAGATCCCTGCATTGGAACATCGTTTCATGGTCCTCCGCAGACCGCAACTGGTTACGGAGGCTGACAGGATGGGCTCCGTGGTATGCTGCTGCTGGCTGGATCTTTTCCTTTCGGATCTTTTTTGCGGCTTCGGTCTTGGACTGAGGAGTCGGAGATCGGTAGCCCTGGGGTCAGCTAGTGAGTACGACGGGTGAGCTAGGCTGAATCCGCGCGTATGTTCTAGTGCCTGAGCCACGCGCGTGTACGTAACGGACTTTTGCTGCCTGCGAGGCTGAGTGGACGCTAGAGGGTGGGAAGTAATGCTGATTCAGTCGCCCTTTCTCTCGTTGCAGGCTGTGTGGTTGATGCTACCATGATGGGTAGGCGGTCCAGCGCGGTGGCAGGGAAGTGCGGAGGGTCGTGGTGGAGTTTCAGCGGTCGCAGACGATGACTCATGAGTTGCTGGCGGGAACTCAAAATGTTGGGATTACGCCAGGCTGCAGCCGTGGTCGTGGTTGTTCTTGGGTGCTGGTATCGTCAGATTCCATTCCCTGGAATACGAGCTGGCTACGTGTGCTTGCTTGCTCATCGCAGCACCTCAGTTTGGTAGAGGACTTTTATTATTCGAGCAGTAGCACCATGAACTCAGGCTCCGTACTTCTTCAGTAAAAGCAGGCAAGCTTCAAAGGCGGAGTCTCGGATTTGGGGTCTAATGCAACGTCTAGGACGATCAGGGACGTGCATTTAGCTTAGTGTCTCCTGACCACGGATCGCGCAGCTTCGGCACTAATGGTCGTGCAGACTGAGCCCATCTTAAAGGTTATTCTGGTGCTGGCAACCTCAGTCATCGATTGCGAAGGGAGTTTCTTGCTGTTAGCGTGCAAGTCCAAGGTTGATGCGCCCCAAAACTCAGAGGTCGCTCGAGGAGAGAGCAAGGCGCAGCACCATTAGAACTAGGCTGCTGGCGAAGGCGGTCTTCACTAGCGTGCTCGTTCACTCTGCGACGTCTCCGTTTATCGAATGGATGGAGACTAGCCGAAATAGTGTGGAGCTCCCTAAAATAGTCCTAGATCAGTCGTCAACTTGAGCAACAGGCGAGAATACTCATCGGGATCAAGAAAGATATCTCGATGGACTATCATGCTTCTATTCCTGCATGTCATCGGCAAGGCTGAAACGAATTGCTGTATCAAACATGTGGAAGGACTTGTTGACCTTGCTTGGTTAAAATCTATCCTAGCGTAGCTGGGATTCGGCTAGAGATCCGCCTCCAGGCTCGAAATAACTCACGAAACCCAATCCTACGTGGTCTGTGCCATGATAGGAGTTATATTTGATCTGATGCTACTAGTATAGGTTCCGTCGGTACATCCCCACCGCCAAGCCAAGTCTGAAAGTCAATCACAAGGCAACGGCCTCCATAGACCATACCTGGTGTAGTAGTACCAAGTATAACCACAACTTGAATGTTCCGTTGCGTCCAGCCATCAGCGCCGCAAGCCAATGGCCAATCGTTTGCTAGATCATGAGCTGAGCAATCTGATGACAACCATAGTTGTGGCTCAAGGCCATAAACAAAAGCACGACCAGCGCAGAAAACAAAATCGGAGCCCAAGGAGAATCGACCAATGGCCGCTATGTCTACCGGTACCGCGGAGATGAATCCCGGGACCAACTCCTGCAAAGCGTCAAGCGGTAAGGAAGTTCCCCGTTGCTGGGAAAGCGAGCTCTCATTCTGCGTTTTCAGCATTGTGACCGCAGGATGGCAGTCTGCGATTTTTCAAGAGTAGCAGAGTGGTATTTGTGCAGATATTTCGATGTTCGACGTTGGGATCATATTTTTAACATGTAACCATGGGGGCGAATGTATGGGTGGAGGGGCGGAGCCAGCTTTCTATTCATAGTAAGAGTCTGCAAGATATGATATGCCTTAGAGGGTTACCTCGATCGATGGAAGACGGTCCGGGGTGACAAGGATGAAGGTGGGGGCCACCGAGACCTGAAACACAGAGCAAGGAAGCCTCATTGGTATGCTTGCTTTGACGAGGCTGAGCCGTTTTTTCCCCACTTTGAAGTCAGACTTGCGAGGGGCAACTGCCTTTTTGCAAAAGTGAATTGCAGGGAATCGTTCAGCAAGAATTGACAGCCCGTGCTGTAAGACGGAGCAGCCAATGCTCGACAAGAGAAGTGAGGCAATGCATACAATTCTTATGAGAATACACCTCCTTTTGCGGCCTAAGAGCCGTGATCATGGTAGCCCTTCAACAAAGATGGATGATCATGATCATCTTCATGATACGGCAGATGCTACAGACCGTTTTCTGTTTGTTCGTAAAATGTGACTTGTCACTTGTCACTTGTCAGTGTCCCGTCCAGAAATTTAAGGTTGCCAGCCAGACGATCCTGCCGCTAAAATTTCCACCCATCGTGCGCATTTATTTTTAACTCCTAGGGGTTGCGCGCTAGTGTTTCTTCCTGCTCGGCATTGCTTCCCTCTAACTCCTCACCAGCTATCGGCCATCAACTAACCCAACTTGACCAATCCATTCAACCAATCCTTTCGCTCCTCTCTGCAACTGATTAGAGTAAACTCGTGCGGTGCGGTCATGCCTTCCAAACTATCTCTGACACGAAAAGTAGCTCAAGAAAGGGATGTGCTGCTGTCTCGCCGTTCCAGCTGTTTCAGGCTGCTGGATGGACCACACTAAACTCATGGCCCTGCATTGAGCCTGTAGACCCAGATCTGTGGCCTGTAGGTCATGTTTATGGGGCGCGCATGTAGAGGTACAATTAGCCCAGCCCACAACAGTTAGCTCTTTGAAGCAGACTATCCAGCACTGGCCGTCTGTGCTCTTATCTTCTTGATATCATCATCGTACTTGTGACAGCTCCGCCACCGCGGCTTGCCCTGCCAATAGGCATTTCCTTCCTGCCGTTTGACATGCTGCCTGTAACGTCCAAGGCACCCCAATTGATGTGGAAGCAATGGGCTACCGACCTGCAAGCTCAGAGCCATACAGATACACTAGAACACAACTGATTCTTGATCGATCTCTTCGCTCCCCCGCAATTCGTTTATGCAATGGAGCTAATCTCCGCTGACGGTATGAATTGGGGGTGATATATCCGCACGTTCCAAAATTTGCCCTCCACCCCTCTTGAAGTATCATGCCGTCCCAGAGAAAAAAAAATCCTCCGAATCTCTAAATGAACTCCATAGTCTCTAACAATCCATTGGACGGAACAGTATGTTGAGCTTCGTGAATTGAATACAGTCCGTTTCGGCTTTTTTCAATGGAAAGACGACCAACGCTCTCAAGGGCATCACTCTCAATCAAAAAGGTACCATACCCTTGCCTACATATCCTCTGCTTCCACCCATGCAGGCACGGAACTTCTGCTGAGTTTTCCACCGAGACAGATCTCTCAACTAATTCAAATATTGGCCCGTGCAAATCCAGAAATTTGGCCCAAATCATCCATCACAATATCGTCCTTTATCCTCCAAGGTAAGCACTTCAACGCATGATGCAGCCAGGCGAAATCCTTCCAAATTTATCATGATTCTCATAGTCGACTTAGATCTACTAGCCTTGGGTTCCTTGTTCTCGTGTGAATCTGCTTCACATCGCCCGAGACTTTCGTCCCATTCGGTACTGGACTTCCCCATGCGAACACTATTCACGCTGGAATGAACCAACAAGATCTCAAATCAGATCTCTACATTTTAACAGCTTTATTAATGACCCGCTGCGAACACCCAGCATCTATTTCCGATCTCCAAAGTAAAAGGAACTGCTGCGCCCAATCTCCCACTCCCTTACATACAAGCGCCTCCTTTCCCAAGTCTCCTAGCACATTTCTCTCACCACGACTTCCTCCACATTTAACAACCCCAGCACCGTCAAGCTGGATTCCTTCACTTTCTCGGGGCTGGAAGTAAGTACACAGGTTCCAGTTTCGCTCCTCTATTCTTAGGACAGAAGGCCGAGTCAGACCGAGGAATGTTCTAAGCGAACCCTCCGAGTGCACCTTTGTCCGCGTCAACCTGGAACTTCATCTTCTGCATGCTAACCCTTTACCTTTCGTATACCTTTGAATGCTGCGATTCGCTGTTTGGGAAGGTAGCAGTCAGGAGCGAATAAGCAGTGACTAGACCTAAAGTGTTCGGTGGATCAACATGCTAATGATTTCAACTACAGCCGCAGACTCGCCACTTCCCTATCATCGTCGGCGATCACTACGAATTGGCAGAGACTGTGGACTTTCAGTATACTGGCGAGGATCAGGCGGGTCTATTGGCCAAGGCTGAATACGTCACGGCCTTGCTGCCTATGTCAGGGTACGAGAAGCCTCAGGATGCCAATGCGAATGGTGCGCTGCCCCACCTCGATAGCACCGCCCCCTCAAGATTCGGGTCTCTTTCATACCTATCTCTCGACTTAAAAACGTGAGCACGAAATCTAGGCTGACATCAGTGTTTGCAGAATACGACGCGAGAAGGCCATCACAGGCATACTCTAGCCTTGCCGTACGCCATGCGCGCCGACCCTCGCAAGACCCAATGTACCTGCAGAATGCTTTACCTGGTGCTGCGGACCCCCAGTTGCAGCAGCCCTCAACGGCGTATGACCGGCAGACTGATCACATGAACTACGGAGGTAGCCCTATTTATCAACCGCGTGCCACGTTTGAGGCAACACCATCGGCCTACCAAGACTTTGAGACCCCCAGAATTTTGCGGGTGTCCCACAATCCGCCACGAGGTACCAAAGGAGCTCTTCTCTACATATATCTTGACTCAACCAGCGACCTGCTACCGGCTACACCTTCGACTGTGACTCTGATGTTTGGGTCGCGTTCAGTTCCTGCCAGCCTGACTCGTCTGGAAGCTCCCGAGCAGGATGTCTGCTACAGATACATGGTCTCTGCCATCGCGCCAGCTTTCTCGGAGACAGGATCTTCAATTCTGAGGATCCCACTATGTCTACAAGTCCAAGAACAGTCCAAACTCGATGCGAGGCAGGTTGATGCTGGTTCGTGGCTATATGAAGATGAGAAGCAGTTGGAATATCGTTCGTCTCCCCAAGAAGTCTCCCGTAAGAGAAAGGTTACCGACGAGCCATCAGATACCCCTCGGTCGACCAAACGTATAACGCCGTTGGAGCAACAGACTTCACAATCTCAAGAGTACGAATCATATCCCTATCCATCAGCAAGCTTAGCATACCCACAAAGCCTACAACATAACCTCAACACCATGCAAAGAAAATACACTGCTTATGGGAGATCGCAACTCCAGCAGAGTCTCCAATCCGAGTCAAATACAGTGGGATCGCAAGGTCTGATTGGTGGTGCTTCGACTTCACAATCTCTAATGAGACCTCCCACGGGCCAGACCCCGTCATGGATTCCCTCTTATGGGGCAGAATATCAGTCTGGCAGAAACCCACTACCAAACGCGGCACCATCTTTCCAAGTCTCTTCCCTATCCTCTCCAAGTCCATCGAATCCACAGCTCGTACGCTCATCGACTTTGGCGCCGCAACCCAGTCCAAGTACTGCGTCTGCAGGCTCTTCCTCAGATCGTAAATTCAATCCATACACTTTGTACCCAAATCGAGCCGTGCTTGAGATTCGCGGGAACCTGAGTGCGATGCAAGAGAGCTGGACACCAGAAGAACGTGCTGCGAAGCGGAGGATCGTCCGGTTCTGGGGCGAGCAGAACGGCACTAACCTTAACGCCTACTTCAACCCGGTCAAAGCAGATGGGCAACCTTTGGCACATGAGCCGTATGAAACTTGCATCAGCTGTATCTATTGGGAAGAACGTGACGAGTATTACATTACCAGTGTCGACACCATATTCATACTAGAGTCGCTAGTTGCTACGAAATTTAGCATCGAGGAGAAGAATCGCATTCGTCGCAATCTCGAAGGCTTCAAGCCATGCACTGTATCGAAAGGCAAGCCCGAGAGCGAAAGCTTCTTTAAGCTCATCATGGGGCTCCTCAACCCAAAGCCTCGAGTTATTTCGAAGGATGTGAAGGTGTTCCACTGGCCCATACTTGAGCAGGCTCTGAAAAAGATCATCAGCAAATATGTATGTTCCATTTTCCTGGTCGACAACCCTTAGAATACTGACCTGTATCAGTCTGCAGACCCATCTTCCATCGTCGGTCCCCGTGGAAGACAGTCAAGAAACAACTTCAGCGGACCCCAGTCAGAAGCAGGTGCTGGCCGATACAGCGACCTCTCTTCTCGTTCCATGTCCGGCTCCGCGGTCTCCGGCGCATATGCACCAACACTTAAATCGAGTCCACTCTCGCCACCTTCTGCATCACATGGTCTATCCAGGTACTCACAAGCATCTCCTTTGCAACGACTTTCAGCCCCCAGCCTCTCGCACTCCTACACCGTCCCAACACTAGGCTCGCACTACATGCCTAACGACACCTCCAATTCACCCTACGCCGTTCAAGTCTCTATCCCCGACCATTCATCCGCCTATACTGCCTCCAACCGTCGGCAGCCGCAGATCTAGCTATGCACCCACCGACGACACTCTCGCATTATTGAATCAGCACTCCTGGCTCCCCCACACGCGCACTTCCTTCGCCAGTCCATACGCACCACAAGAATCGAGCGAGGCTAAACCGACTTTGGGCATGCCGGGTGGCGCATCGGAAGATCTGTCTGCCTATCTGAACACCAATGCCGCGTCCTGGGGTAGCATTGGTGATGCGCAATACAGGCGTCAATCCGGCGTGGATGATGAGACCGAGGTGACGCACTTCAAGGAAGAATGACTCGAATGTAGGACGAGGCAGCAATAGATCAGATGATAGATCCGTGCGTTCGGTGATGCTATCATTATCATTTCTGATGGTGTGGTGGAGGTCCCTTGCATCAGCTGGTGCGGTCATCTGAGTTTTCGATTGCGCGCTAACCGCATTTGGCCCACACCTGTTTTTTTTTAAATTCTGCCAGGGAGGACATGCTCCTTTTCACTCGCACTCCTGATTCCATTCTCTACGATCGACTTTTTTAATTCCAACTTCTGATCGAGCGCTTGCAGCGAACATAGATACATACCCTACCTAACTCTTGTATTTGCATAAGCGATTGGTGTTTGAGGAGCCCAGAGCATGGCCATTCATTCCTCATGGCTAGGGGCATTGCTTGCCACGCTTCACTTTTATTTTCTCCGGCCTTTACAGCATCATATACCATAGCATTTACACGGCGCGATAGAATCTCATCCATCACATGATCTACCTCCCCCCGGTTTCATAGGCTCTCTCCTTCATCGCGAAATCAAATGTTTTTGTCCACGCAGATGAGCCCACCGTACGTCGCTCAACGCAGCGGTACCAGCTCTACCGGGTTGGGCTTCGTGCTTGCGACGGTGCATGACAAGCGTTGCCTGCCGCCTAAACTAAAACCTGCGAGGCTACACCGCCTTTGTCCATCCCATCCCTCAATCTTGCGTGTGAAAATAGCAGTCTGCCCTCCCATACCGGGCGCACTCACCCCATACCCCTTTGGGTCAAGCCGGTTTCTCGAGCAAGGGGCACGCTGGTGCGTATCCACTCTCCAACTCTCCGAGATCGCAGTTGCTCGCAACCCTGCCCCATGATCCGGGCCAGTCTCGACAACCGCAGCGCCAGACGACGGAGTGAATTTCCTGCCCGCTGAGGTTCTGAACGCCGTCTACGTACTTACATATTCCATTCCGAGAACGAACCCTGCACGCTCGACATCCGAGCGCAGATGTAGCCGTCACGACACGCGGGCGACCCGGTATGTTGTCGATCGCGGCTCGGGTGCGAAGCTCGCTGGGTGGAATTATCTGGATAGAATGTGGTATGATAACGTCAAGGAGGTGCTGGACAGAGGTAGGTGGAGCATGGACAGTCATCCCTTTCCGTACTCTGCGCTGACTGGCCCCGTCTGCCCGGCTCTGGGTTGGGTATGTTGGCATAGAGATGAGGGCGGATGGTCAAACGGATTGATAACCGGAATCGCTACGGGCGCATGGGCGTCCGTGGTTGTTGGAAGAAGAGAAATTTATCTCTTACGACTACCGCTGTCAGCGACTGACGGGTTGGGTTGGCGATATCGATATGGAGCTGGCTTTTGGGTATGTTGGTGTTGGTGCGACGGTGCTCGGGTCTGATGTCCATCTTTGGGCAGCATGCCGCCTCGTGTCACAAGACTTCATGCAGATGGTTGAAGATATCTTCACAGCACGTCATTTATTGAAAACATCGTTCTTTGTTTCCACCCGAGAGGAGGTGTCAATGCATCCAGGGTAATTCAGCCACAAAAAAACTTGTGGACACTTCGGTAGGTAGCCTAGCAGCCTCCTTTCGGCTCGTGAGGATAGACGACTGAGTATATGACATTCATCTTCCGGGCCTCACCATCAGTCCGGACGGCAGGAATCCTCTCTTTCTTCAAGGAAGACAAGCTACGTACGGATTCACACTCGAATGGCAAGGCTGGTACGTATCCGTGTAGATTGATCTCAGAAGTTAACGGTTGCAGCAATCTAGCAAGGTTCAAAGTGGTGATCTAAGGCATCCTAGACTCCACGAAGACTCGGTGGACATCATTCGGACAAGAGTTTGGAAAACGTTCTATCCAAACATCAACCATACCTCGGGCCCAGGCACCAAAGTTTTGCCACAGGTCGACATGGCAAATTGAGAAGCACGCGGCATCCGCTTGCGTTACTATGATTCTATTATACTACGCCATCAGCTCATTATGGATGAGGGATAGCTGCTGCGTGAGAAGCGCCACTCGGGCAGACTCTATGACAGCCAGCTGGGTACAGAGCGAGAGGAGTATGATTTCGAACTGGTGTGGGTAGGAACCGAACAAGTTATATGCTCAATGTGCGAAACCGTCTCAGGAATGTGCTGAGGAGTCTGGTTGTTGATGCGGAGGACAGGGCGATGGGTGAAGGGAGCGGATGCACGGTTGTTGTCAGATGAAATTCTGGCTGAGCATGATAGATCAATGATCCAACACAGGTGTCAGAGCGAGTGGAAAGTTGGACGGTTCGTAGGGGTATGTACTTGCTCAACACGGCACCAGAACAACACCTGCCGTCCGCACGTCTCTGCACACCGCTTTGTCAACATCTCGATACAGCATCTCCGATGGCAACCCTCTTTCTCCTTGTCACGCCGTGTATCGCTCTAATGGCCCCTCTTATTAGTCCAGCCATCAGCATTTTGGCTGTGCTAGCACTTACTGTCATGCTGAGCGTCGCTTTGACAGCTCTCTTCCTTTGGACATGGAACACGGGAGACCACGATAATAACGAAGCCGTCGCCGACGACGCAACGAACATCGTCCGTGCGACTTTTGCGGCGCTGGCCAGAGATCCAGGAGCGAAGTCTGCGTCTTTCCGCGTGGTGAATGGCGTCGTGGTGCATCGAGATTCTACGGCTGGTGTTCCAAATGGTGGAGACGGACCTGCGAATGGGGTTCGGTCGGAAGAAGTGGGTTCAGGGAGCCAGGATGATTCGGGGACGCACGGACGAGAAATGGAGTCTTGGCCGGAGCTTTTTCACGCTGGGGGCAAAGATTCTACAAGCTCCAACTCCAGGAAGGGAAACGCGGTCGTCGAGGGGCTTGGCGGATTCTGGGTATCGGTTCGGAGCTTAGAGGGTCCGTAAAGGGTTGCGAAGATGGTGTAGAGATTGGACGGAACGCGCGCGACGAACATCGAGGGAGATTGGCAGCTGGTTGGTAGCATTGCAAAGTGTCAAAGCCCGTTTCACTTCAATCAGGCGAGTAATTATCAAGCGTCCTTTACAGTGGTCAGGTAGTATCGATATCGAGGGTTGTTGGCAGAGTTTGCTGGAAGACGATGCCTCCTTAGCGAGCTGGTGATGTATTTATTGTCTCATGCACCCTCTAGCTACCCACGTCAGAACGCGTGCTTGATTATCTCAGAACGGTTGCCAGCCGAATATGACTGCGTTGAGGACCTTCTTTGGGGGGGCTGAGACCTAGCCCATAGCTTGGCAAATTGAAGGTAAATTCTCTTGGCAGAGACATCAAAATGCTGCTTTCTTTACAATGCAACAACTTTTAACTGAGAAGGTTCACGATCAAACTTTGCATGTCGAGATTTTGAATCTTCACAAGAGAAGAAAATGCGATGCCAAAAGTATTTCTGTAAGCCGCTTTGTTATAGAGCTGTGCTGTGTAGAAAGCAACGAGTTTTTGATATTCGGTCCGCAGCCCCTGAAATATACTACCTGCCAAGATGTGGGATAGTTTCGGTATATCTGACTTTGGAGATTCGATGGCCTGCTATCATTTCGTGTCATTGGCTGGCTGGCTAAAGCCAGATGCCGGTTCAACAGTGTCGGTCTGATACAAAGTCCATGGCATTCAGGCAAAGTGCCAGGAACAGTGGCAGTATTAAGCGCGGGATTTTTGTGTTTTAACTTGAACAATGAGTAAGTCGAGAACTATCCGCTGTCTTTGGGTGGGAACAGCTCAGACAGAGTCTTGAGATAAGTGATAGCTTACTCGTCGTCATTAGTATCAACCATTTTCCAATTCGTACCGCATTAAATGCCACTTTCTCTGGCAGCACACCTACATTCGATGTCGCTTGCTATACTCTGATCAGGAAGGGCTTGCTGCTAGTGGTTGCAGCAGCAGCGGCTGGTATAATCCCACCAGGGACTAGGAGCAGATGTGAAACAAGTATCTGATGTGCTCGGCGTGTGTATTAATAAACTCAGAAGATGCAGTGTGACTGGGGAGCACCTAGTCAAAGTACTTTCTCAAGCGGCGAACGCCATTCACCTTTTGTTACTCGTTCACACAGCCCCTGCAGCACGCCTGCAGCCCACTCGAAATCTTTAATCCCGAGATAGATTTGAGCGCTGAGACGCACCCAAACAGCTCCAGCATAGTATTTCCCGGGGATCCACGTGTTGAATTCACACAGCGCACGATCCATTATCCATTTGACGACGTCGGGTCCTTCGGCACATTTCAAGCCGCCTTGACGCTCCGTATTGAATAGTAGAGGTAATCGCACATTGGTGAAGCAGCACTGGCCTAGCGTGTCCTCTGAATTCTGCATGGTTTCCGTGCCAAGAATCTTTGCAAGTGAATGTCCGCCGTCGCGAGCAAGATTGAAGCAATAGTACCTGATCTTGTCCTCGCCACCGCATACGTCTGTGCGAAACTTGATTGCCTCTGGGACGCAGAGATATGGCGTTTGATCGATTGTGGCTGCCCATTTGAATAAATCACCAAAACGGCTGGGGCCTTGGGTAACACTTGACATGCCATCAATATCGTCTTTTGTGTCGACATTGTCTTCCATTTTGGCCTCGAAGCTGTCTGAGGTGGGGATCGTGGAACGTATGAGGTGTTGGTTGCGAAATGGGACATAGAATATGGCGCATGCCCGGGGCGTGTAGAGCCATCTATTGTGGCAAGCGGATACGTCAAACATTGTTTCTTGATCACAAAAAGTGACTTACTTGTAGCAGTTGCTGGTGAAAAAGTCGGGATCCACGCGTGCTAGATGTGTCAAGTCGATGTGACCGATACCGTGAGCGCCGTCAATGAGACTCAAGACATTCAGATCCTGGCAAGCCTTCACGAGTCCCTCCCATGGCAGGCGTACTCCAGGAAAAGTGACCACGGTATCGAACATAGCAATTGTCGCATTTCGCCCTTGCTGCTGCACTCTCTGTATTGCGTTGCGGAGCAGCTGTATCAGCAGGGCGTCGTCAATCGGGAAAGTCACATCAATGCATCTGCATTCAGCTGGCGTAGTTTCGCGCACACATACTGAATGGCTTTTTCGCATGCCCCATAAGCGGTGCAGAAATACAGTATGGTATCGCCTTCAATGAACCTCAAGTTGCGTAAAACTGTATTCACCGCCGTTGTGGCATTTGGCACGAACACAACGTCATCAATGGATGCCCCCAGAAGCGTTGCAGCCCCGATACGGGACCTTTGTAGAAGTTCTGGAATGGTGAATCGTATGTAGGGATCTGATCTAGCCTCAATACGGTCTTGCAACGCTCGCTGATGGTTACGTATGGCTGTGGGAAATGCTCCATAAGATCCATGATTCAGCGGAGTATAGGCTGGATCAAAAAGCAAAGTGCTCGTCTCGCGTCCCTTGGCCAAAGGTAGTAGCTTCCAAGCCCATGTGTGAAGGCATCTTGGCTCTGTATGGACCGTAAGCACAACTGGACTCGATGCTGGTGAATCAGTGCCCTTTGGGGCCAGTATTCTTGATGGTCAGTGCCTTGATAGATCAGAGTATATAAAGGAGGAACAATTACATAAGGGAAACAGAAGCAATGACCCCTAAGGCTGTGATATTGATCGATTCCGAGGCAGGCTCGGGCTCGATGGTGAGACTAGCTCAATTGGGAATGGCTTCCTTAGCGTGGTCGTTACAACTTGCAGCTTCTGTCACATGGACTTATAAATTTGTTTTTTGGCCCATACAACATACGAGTATACTAGATACCAATGGCTCTTGTTCCTTCATGAAGGCCGATCAAACACCGCCAGCAGCAGGCTTGTCGGTCTCCGAATTGAGCCAAATGAACCCTATTGCTTTTGTGCCTTATTTGCCTGGTCCGCATCTTACAAAGGCTGTCAGCCCACGCTAGGTACGCCAATGCTTCGCGGAAACATCTCGAGGACAAAATGCTTCCCTGATAAGCCAGGGCAGAGGTTTTGTCAACCAGGGCATGGATCCACCTTCTGCGGTGGCCTCAGTGGTGGCAGTGCGATCCTTGCAGCCCAAGTCAGCACGGCCTTTGCGGAATTGCGCAACGATACCGCAGAACTTCCGGGGCGACTACATGCCCTAAGTAACGAAGTCGCTGACATCGAGTTTGTTCTCTACCAGGTCGTTGCGGCACGAGACCTGTCGTTTCCTTCTTGCAGCTGGCTCGGATCCGGACTACAAGTGAGCTGCCCTGAATAGAGACTAGTAAAAGGGTTTGAATTACCAAGTCAACCTCCTAGGCCCATTGCTACTGATAACGACTGCCCGGCTGATAAGGCTTGCGACATACTGCTTCGAGGAAACCTCAGTACCAGCGTCATAGAGGTCCTTCGATGCATATTGAGAGACAGTGAGTTTACCATGAACCAAAACTTTGCGCCCATTCATAAGATCGTCCTCTAACTGTCCCTCCAGGACTCCGAGACAGAGATGCAATGCGCCGCACAGCACTGGAGTGGGCAGCCGCCCGCGGAGATGACCGAGCAGTGCTTACACTTCTCAGCTTTGGAGGCAAGCCCAACATCACTGACAACAAATTGAATACGCCCTTGACTCTTGCTTCCAATCAGGACAACACGCTATGCGTTCAACTTTTGCTCGAGGCCGGCGCTCTTGCAAATCCGGTTCTCCCTTTAGGCGTAAAACTTAGCAGCCCATTAAATTGTGCTGCACGGTATGCAACTGATCCCCTGCTCTTGAAGACGCTGTTCGACTTCGACGCTGACGTAGAGGCCAGTAGCGTCGACGGCGTTGCGCCACTATTGCATGTGGCCCGCGGAAAACCTGTCAGCTTTGCAGAGCTGCTATTGGACTACGGAGCAGATATCAACGCAACTTCCAAAAACGGGCTGACATCTTTGACGGCTGCGATCATTTTCAACAACCATAGCGTTCTCCGCTTGCTGCTCGATCGATGGTTTGAATACACAGAATGTCCCAGGCTCAAAGGCCATCATCTTCTCGACTTCGTTATAGATTATGCAGACATCGAGACTATGTCGATACTAACTACTGCTACGCATCTTCAACAGCTATGTGCCAGAAAAGTCCGCCGCCCAACTCCGTAAGCGGCTCGATCTGACCGATGACAGTGTACTTGCATTCGAGAGTCTGCTCGATGCAATCCGCGATTATCCCAAGCTCTCCAAGTACCGTGAGAGCCTTGCAAATTCAGGAGCGCTGGACTTGGAGAAAGACCCGGAATCCAATGGAGAAGACACAGATGACTATGAAGATGCGCGTGGAAGTTTGAGCATCGTTTCAAATGACTTGAGCACGCTGGCCAGGCAACCTCCGAGGCCAGCAGTGGTAGTGTCTGCCGCAGAAGAACAATGAAACCGCTGATCGACGTGCACAAACTGTCTTTCAGACCTTTTTGGAAGGTCTGGTGGCAACGAAGAGCTGATCCCGAATCATATCCTTGATGCAGAGGACTTTGTTGACGGAATTCTCTCCCCCATTTTAAACAGATGGTCAATTCCTACTATACTATGGGAGAATTGGTCTAATGATACAGTGAATACAAGGGATGCGAGGCCTTGTGCATGAAGATCTGCACTATCTCCATGTGGTTTAGCTTACTTGTTGGCGTCTCCGTTAGAGTACCGATTCTTTTCTCTCCATTCTTTTCTGCCTCTTTGTGCTATCCCTCATTCTTCAAAGTAAACACTCATTGCTATCAGCGAGTATGGAAGATGTTCGAATTGATTTGCCGTGCAGTCTGACGCTCCTCTGCAATGACCGCAAGAACTACGCGTAGTGGTTTAAATTGCGCCTGTCGCACCTCTCCAGAAAGTCCTTGTTTTTAAGGTGTGATTTGTGTGACCGGATATGGACGTGGCTCACATCTCCTCAGGATGCCCGAGCTTGATCGATCAGATATCAGTATGTTCTTTCCAAATGGCGAAGGCATACTTTTCTGTTCACATACGCTCCTGAGTTCGACTCTCACGACACAAGCAAGCTGAAGGCCGATTTGCGCCCTAGCAATGTTGATCGCGAGCTGCGGAAAGCTTACACTGCATTCTCGTCTTCACGAGACGATGGATGGGGTTTCGACATGGCAGTAACGGATCTTTGGGAATGCAGCTGTTTTGGTGAAAATTGACAGGAATTAGAGGTTAGTATTGGCATGGAGGATCCAGTTCCAAATTTTTGCAATATTTTAAAAAAAAACCAAAAAAAAAAAAAAAAAAAAAAAAAACAAAAAAAAAATTTAGAAAAAAAAAAAAAAAAAAAAAAAAAAAAAAAAAAAAAAAAAAAAAGAAAAAAAAAAAAAAAAAAAAAAAAAAAAACAGTGAATGGGAAAATGAAGCGGAAAACAACAACAAAATCAACGATTCCGATTTGACCTTTCTTGACAACGTGCATCGTTGTTGGGATTCAACGACGGACTATTTCGTGCAACTCCAGGAGGCACATCACTTGCACTACCTTGATCTGATGGCGTCCCACATCTCCCATGCTGTCAATTATTGGGGCGACGCATGGCAACAGCTCAAACAAGGAAAAGCTCGCGACAACTATGGCCTCAGGGCTCTGGAAGCGGAAGGCGCTCACCTATATTTTGACTACTTACCTCTGATCGTCGAGGACATGCGGAGAAAAGGGTTTGAGGGACCCGAGAAGCTTGTGCATGAGGCATGGTTCACCCTCATGTTCCGTGCTTTTTGTTGGTGGAGGTGTCATTCTTTACATCCAGGGGAAGATCCAAGCTACAAGGGCTCGACACTTCCTTCGCGTTACTGGGACAGCAAGTTGCCCGTGTACATCGTCTAGGCAAAGGAGACACCCTATCGATGGAATAGATCGACTCCCGACCTAGATTCACCCGTGCAGGATCGCCCTGATCCATTTCAAGGATCCGGCGAGAACGCAATGGTCGTGGAACGAGTCTCAAGAGCGCCGAAATTTCTCCATAGAATGTTGGCAAGTATGAAGTCCTGGACGGTATGAATAGAATGAAGGAAATTAGTTGTTCGTATGTGGCCAGAGAACCTGGTTTGGCGTTTGGATCCTTTGATTACAGTAGTCACTCTGATCGTGGATCCTACTTGTATGCAAACATAATGAATGATCCCTCTCTTCTACCAGACCGCATTCTCTCCAAACCATAGGTCACAGTAAGTACTTGATGGCTCTTGCCCACCTGCTATGTCGTTCCCAACCCCTTAATGGATTCCTCATAAGTGCAGACTCTCTTCTCTTCTCCTTCCATAAGGTGGGTTTTCTATCCAAACATGCGTGACTTCATATATCGTTACAACTTCCCCGTCTTAACCCAAGGGGCCCAACACCACAGTCGTCTCCAGATCGCCTCGCCTCCGACGCTTGAGTCTTGGCGTTATGGGCGATCGTCACGTGAATATCACGCTAGTCTGTAATCTCTTGCCAAGAGTTGCGCACGGTCCCTCGGATAGAAAAGTACCTTGGGTAACTGGAGTTGGAAAGAACCTCCACCTTCGCGAAGCAAGTCACGACGATGAGGTTCACAATCATTACCTCTTTCCTTTGCCTAATAAATCTCAAAGTATGGGCGCACCCTGCGGAAGACGCAGCTCCAGGAACAATGCCGGCAGAGCCCCCTACACCCATTGAAACCAGCATCCCCAACCGCAGCTACCTCCTCAAACTCGACTGCATCTCCTGCCCCTTCCTCATCCGCCCCTCCAACCGCAACCAATGGGAAAAAGACCCGCGCCCTAACCAATTGACCCTAGCGCTCTACATTGATGGTCCCCACCCTCCGCCTCTACCTCCAAGGTGAAACCCTCAACCCACTTTATTACGAGCGCCGGGCGCCCTCGTTCTACAGCCAACCGCATCCCTTCGCCCCGCCCTTCACTGCGAATCAGATTGGTGTGAATGAGACGTTAGAGCAGGAAGAGAATAACAATGGATGGGGGATTCCTGTACGGCAGTTCGAGTTGGCGTATGAATTTGATGTGGTGACCTATGCGCCGAAGGATAAGGTACGGGAGTGGGAGGTTCTCATCGAATTTCAGATTACGGGGTTGAGGCATGAGGAGCATGTGCCGAAGGATATCCCTTTCTCAGGTGGCGTGTCTTATCCGGAGACGGAGGGCGTGGTGCCGGGTGTGACTAGCGTTGTTAGGCTGGTGCTGGGGTATACAGCATTCGAGGAGATAAGGATCGATGCTTTGGAGCTGATGCCGAAGGAAACGATGGCTAAAGTCGCGGGCAAACAGATCGAAGTACTGCGCAAGGCGGCGGAATCGAAGGGGGAGAAGAGTATCACAACTGCAAATTGGGGCGGAAGGCTGCGCGATATCAACGGTCCAGACGGCAAGGACATATATACCGAGCATGCCTCGTTCAAGCCGGGGGAGTGGAATGACTGCGGTAGGAAGGATGAGTGGGGGAGGCAGATCATGTGCAAGGTGGACGACTTCAAGGCGTGGTCACCAATGATATTCGTGATATCACTAATGTTGCTGGCGGTCGTATTGATCGGGATATTTGTTTTGGTTGTGTTTATGGCCTGGCTCGCAATCCGCTTCCTGGGAGGCCAGAAGATTCAGGAGGTGGTCACGGCTAAGGGCGAGAATGATGCTTTGCTGCTCTTTGGGGATGAAGAGCTTTGAGGATCAAGAAGAGAAGACGAAGGAAGAGGTTATGGCGACTCAACCAAGCTGTCCGTTCGGATGAACGGAAGGACAGCCAGCAATTTGGTCCCTATCAGCATAACAGCGACAGCAACTTATAAGTGCACCAACGCCAAGTACCGGATGGCATTGCGATAAAGGTATAAGAACTTGAAGCAATGACTTTGAACTTTATGACGGATGCCTTTTCGAGCCCACTAGGCGGTCGTCATAAGGACGCGTTGAAGGCGATTTTTCGGGGACTGTCAACACTTCAGCGCGCCACACACTCAGTAAAAGAAATAGCTGCGCCTCCTCCAGGGCCCCCTTCATACCCCACTTAACTCAAAACCACACCTTCATCTGGTTACTATCGTCTGCATCTAGCCAATTAGTCCGTCTTGCTGTTCGAACTGCGGAAAGCTTCATTTGCTAGTACTTCGACCTTGCCCATAAGATTCCGCCAAGTCGATCCTAAGGTGAGATCTGCGTAATGCATCGTCATCCTCTAGGTTTACTGATAGAATCAAAAGAAATCAAGATGCCAAATATCCGAGCCTATTTTGGCTCTATCGTCATCCGCGAGATCTGTTTGGTTTTCCCGACAATCGACATTGACAATGCCTATCCCATGACTGTTGCAACGATTTTTGGCACTATGTGCATCATCCTCTCGCTTTTCGGACAGGGCGGGGTGTCAACATACTATGCAAGGGATACTCGTCCTGCGCGTCGTTGTTAGGTTGGGAATCTTGCCACAGTGGACGTCAACGTGGGTGGTTGTGGCGCTGGAGATCACTGTGCAAGCAAAGAGGAGAGGAACGAGATATAAAGATGATGCTGGCGTGAATACGCTAGGAGATGTTCAGGAGGGTGCTTAAGGGTCGTGTTCCCAAAATGAAGCCTTCGGCTCAACTTGAGTGCAATTAATAAACACATCGAAGACCCAAAGAAACACCTTGCACAAGGCAATTTGCCAATAAAGTGGTACCTCTTCGGCGTGCCTTTCCGCCCCGCCTGCAATGCGATCTTTACGCTCTTACCTTCCCAACATTTCGACTGCTGAACGCTCATGGGTGTTGGACATCATCTTTCAGATTGCTGTTGCGCTCAGCTTGGGCGTGCACTCAGCGTAGGATTGGCCATCTTTGTCTCTGTCTGTTGAAATGTCTCAGCTTGGTCGCACATGTATCTGTTGTTAGCCGTTTGTTATAGCCCTTGTCACATTTTCCGGTCTTTTCGAATTCTTCTACAATGAATTCTGCCTTTTGCTTAGCCTATCGGGCTAGCTTGAAAACAATGGTCGGTTGTTACAATGGTCGATTGATTCAATGATTTCGGTTACACAATGACTTGTATCCGCCTTTTGCTTGAAGTATCAATACACTGCCTTTGTCGTACACTAACTGGCTTTGTCTCTAGAGAAAGCACGCGACAATGTATGTTCATGACACTTCGCTCGTTGCCCATATATACCCTGTCCCTGCTCCAACTTTTTTCATTCTCCATCATCCACTCACACACTCATCCTCGAACTTCAACAGCAGTCTTCGCTTTCCAAAGCTTCCTTCATCACACAACGCCCATCAACACAATCAACATACCTTTCTCCACCATCAACATGCCACGCCCAAGCGTAAGCACCAACCCAACGAGTCGCGCGATGACTAGACGCGGCTCTGTGATGGTTTCTGAGGTGTCGAACCAAGTAAGCTCCCTTGGTCCTCGTTCCCGTGGCACTAACGGCTGCAGCTACACCGTCCAGAGCTCCACAACGACCACTGTCCGTGACCGTCTTGGCAGCTCGACGCTTCATCGGGAAAACTACTCTCACTATGAAAGCGGTTCACTCTCACTATCCCATCTGTCCATATTGTGGCGACTACGCTCACCATGCGAGCGGCTCATCTCTCGGCTACGGGGACCATCGTGCGACGCGAGCATTGGGTTACGACTCAGACTCCTCAGACGAAGGCCATGTGACTGAGGAGGTCTATGTTCCTCTCGGTAGATTGACTCTTGGAGAATCTACCAGTTCTCGCACTGGAGGATCGCACAGCTCTCGACACAGCTCTCGACCCACCGAGTCTCGATCCACCGCTCGACCCACCGATTCTCGCCACACTTCCCGGCCCACCGAGTCTAGATCCACCTTCCCGACACACCGTCTCGACCCACCGAGTCCCGACACACCAGCTCTCGACCCAGCGAGTCTCGACACACCAGCTCTCGACCCACCGAGTCCCGACACACCAGCTCTCGACCCAGCGAGTCCCGACACACCAGCTCTCGACCCACCGAGTCTCGACACACCAGCTCCAGACATCCCAGCTCCCGACAATCCACCGCCCCAGGTACATCCGGGGAGCTCACTGTATACGGAGAGCGTTCATCCCATGCGCCCTCGGTCAGCCGACACACCAGCTCCAGACATCCCAGCTCCCGACAATCCACCGCCCCAGGTGCATCCGGGGAGCTCACTGTATATGGAGAGCGTCCATCCCATGCGCCCTCGGTCAGCCGACACACCAGCTCCAGACATCCCAGCTCCCGACAATCCACCGCCCCAGGTGCATCCGGGGAGCTCACTGTATATGGAGAGCGTCCATCCCATGCGCCCTCGGTCAGCCGCTACACGACCGACGACCGTGAGACGGGATCGAGTAGACGCAACTCTGGCGCTCATGGCGGCAGGGAAGTGGCTCGTCGCCACTGATCTGTGACATCGCGGGCGAAGTTGGGCAGGGGATAGAGATGTTCGGAAGGAAAGTGTTGCAACAAGCTCGGGGATAGAGATGTTCGGAAGGAAAGTGTTGCAACGGAGCTTGTTTTTGTAAGGTAGAGTTAATACTTAATATGCGAAATCTTTGCTCACTGCGCGGATCGAACTTGCGAACAAATTTGGCTATCAAATGCATGAAGTTCTTCTCTAGCCATTGGAAATGGGACTGACTTGCATTTTCTGATAGAAACAGATAATGCAAGGTCATATTCCCTTTTCCTTTTCATTATCCAACCAATGCTCAAACTCTTGCTCCACGATTTACTTACCATTGATCAGACTGTTTCAATGCCGCGGGTTGATAGATGCATCTATTTAGCAAACAAACATCTGTCTTTGTCCTTTTCAAAGGACAAAGCTTACAGATATCCTTTCTAGCTGCATGTTCCCTGCTGCTGATTCTGGGACATGCTATCATATATCAGAAATTCAGTGTGTCAGCTACAGAGTTCATTATCCTTATGTTTGCCAATGGTACATGCTCTATTGTGTTGGAGGTCCGGGCTCTAAATATAGTATTCCTTGTGGTACATACAGCAAACACTACTGGCTCATTGTCTAGACAGTCAATATAAATTCTGTGATATCTTCGAGGCACAGAAAGATTATACTAGATTTCTGTATAAATGCTCAGCTCCTTTCCTTCAGTGCCTTCTTCCCACATCCTCCACATACATCTCTGGGCCTCACCGCCGACTTTGAACCTGGGATAGTCTTTGAATCCTCCAACTCCGCATCATACCTCACTAAACCTCTTACGGACTCCTTACGTATCTTACAGCCAGCATCCAAACTCCAACTCCATACCTTCTTCAACTCACAGCATGACTCGCACTCGTGCCGGACGCGACTTCCACGGCCTGACTGAGGCCAACTATCGTGAATTTGAATTAGCATACTACAAATACCACCCGCAATCGCGCTCTGTCTCGTTTGAGAGATATCTAGATAACGGCACACATGTGAGGGAAATAGAAGAGGCCGTGGTGAACAACTCTCATGGAAACAGGTCGCGCCAATGTTGTGGTTACGGTGCTCGTGGACATGGCCACCGCTCGCATCGCTTTGGGTCCGCTGATCGGAGGGGATCGCGTGTGCCTCTTTCTACATCTCGCTGCGGTCCAGCCGACGACTTCGACCGTGGTGAGTTCAGGGATGTTCCACGTGATGGCCGACGTGGAGCTGGAGGGTCTCTCGATCGTGCAGGACACCCACTTCCTCGTGGTCATTGTAGGGTGCCGTCACCACCTCCCTCCCGCTGTGGTGGAGAGTCCTCGCGCCCACGGCAACATCCTCAGTCCCAGTGGAACCGTCACCCCGCTTCAGATGGCTACTCCGGCGAACACTGGGGTTGCTATGGTCCTCAGGATGGACGTTGTGAGCGGGATGGTAGTTGTCGGTAGGCATAGACGATGATGTATAAGCAATGCGGAGAAAAGCGATGGAAGTTGGAACAGACTGCTGGCTGGGATAGGGATGTTGTATCTACTGTGGGGGAAGTCCCCAAAGAATTACTAGAGCATCAGGAAACGAGCTTTGATTTTACGAGATGACATTGCGTTCCGGGAAGGAGCATCTAGATAAACTGTTCCCGGGAGTAAAGTGGTACTTTGGTTGAACTTCCTTTTTGTCGCTAAATACATCTTAACACCCTTAGGCTAAGGTTTCGGCTTCTAGTACATTGTCAGTCGATCAATGTACATTTGTATGCTTCAAGAACAGAGCCTCCCTTGATGCATGTTTTTTGCCGCAAGCAAATGCCCAATCAACACAGACAAATTGCCGACCGAACAACACGTAATGTAGTTGGATTCCTAGTGGTATACAGACAGTCTGGACAAAGAGGGTCCGAAACCGCTCTAGCGAGACTGGCTCTACTCCTTTCCGCTCATATCCTTGCGGGGCCATTCGCTGATGATAGTAACACGGTCGTTCAACGAATGTTCACATCTAAACACTCCATTAACACAAGTTCCGCTGCGGATTCATTACACTTCGTAACACTCGCCACAGAGTCTCAACACTTAGCAACATTCCCCACAGGAGTTCTTACCCGTATAAACCGCTGGTTCTCTCCAACCTTTTTCCTCTTATAATTGACAACCTTTGAACTTCGACCTGCAACGATTCAACATTTTCAGCCACAGGTACAACACCTGCTTCCAACACATCCACTCAGCCCTGGTGTTTGACACTCCCCAAACACATCTGCTACTACATCTTCCTTCATTTGCTCCCTCCCATCACCAACTCATAGGTAACGCTCAGTACTTAGGATTCCTCGAGCGCCTAACCCGTAACCAACCTTCACTACCAGATTCCTTCCTCGATCGTCAATATGCCAGGCCAACGTGTCGATCAGATGGTCAGCGACATGACTGATGAAGAGTACCGCGCGGCTGAAGAGAACTACGAAAACTACCACCCCCAGGCTGACTTGATGAAGTTTCGAAGAGCGTATGGAGCAACACAAATACGGAGAAGAGCTGTATGAAGACCGGGCACAAGGGCGTGATAGTGATGTTCGTGCTCGTAGAGCTGATTACGCTTCCAATCCGCCTGGGCGTTCCAACTATGGTGGGTCTCGGATGTCTCGTTCACGTGGGGAGCGTCTGCCATGCGTTATCCATGCGAAAACTCACCGCAACACAGTCGCCGCGCAGGCGAGCACAATGATGACACTTGGCAATCATATTGCCATCGTTGTCGAACACGGCGTTAGCGGGGAGCGTGCTGGAAAGCGCGCCGGGCACAACGGCAACAGATA
The DNA here is from genome assembly GCF_014066305.1 of Letharia columbiana. Classification (NCBI taxonomy): domain Eukaryota; kingdom Fungi; phylum Ascomycota; class Lecanoromycetes; order Lecanorales; family Parmeliaceae; genus Letharia; species Letharia columbiana. The sequence continues at coordinate 53,725 of NW_023501082.1, forward strand.
TTCTCATTCAGAGCCGGTAGGGGCCCAGCGCTTCGGAGAGCCATCGTCACGAATTGAGGCTGCCAACGCGTAAGGAACTGTGCGTAACTCGGGGCCTTTGGAAAACTTACACAGCAGCCATGATAGCAAGGGAGATGTGCGCGAGATGCGTGCGTTAATGCTACGTTTTGTACGCGTTGGTGGTGGTAACGTAAGATGCTAAGAGTGGTGAAAGGAGAGTTGATAAAACAGAAAACTTTTCAGGGGAAAAGTAAACATCATCATAGTCGCACGTCAACCACACGCGTCACGCATCCAAATCAGAACTATGCGAGCGGTCCCTCCTACGATCATGGCGATCGTCGTGGCACCGGTAGAGGAGGGTATGAATATGAGGCTTCCTCTGAAGGCGAGTCACTGGTCGGAGATTCTCACGGCCTAAGGCATAGACATACGGGATATTCGACTATGGGCCCTGCGGAGTCTAGAAGACGTGATTTGGCTAGCAATCTCCTGCTATATCTCTTTAAGCTCTTTTAGTATCTGTTGTGGAATAGTCTTGCCCTCCTGTAGCAGCTTGTTGATCGCTTTGGTAATTCCGCCTTTTTTTCGGCAAGCACCTGCCTGCTAAGCTCGGAGATCATCGTGAGGTTCGAGTGATGTAAGTCGGAAGGGGAAATGTTTGTTCAACCGTGTAGTGGGTGGTTCGTGAGGGGGTAAATTGGGGTGTCGCATGAGTGCGATATGGGTGTTTAGCGATGTTAAGTCATTGTAGGGCGTCCAGGGTGTGATGGCCTGGTTGCTGAGCATCATGCTGGACTTTACCCCATGCGCCTCGTCGACCAAAACCCGACCGAAGATGCTGGGGAAAATTGACCTAGTCCTGGTTGAGCTCATCCTCCGTGAGTTGCTTTTCGTTGCCGTTTCCCGTCTCATCTTCATCGTCACTGTCAGCCTCGGCCGACGCTACATCTCGTGGGCTCGCTGGTCGATGCCCTTGGTGCCGTGACCCAAACCAGTACCGGACACCCATACATAGAAACTAATCCGCGATTTCAGCCTTTCAGACAGGTCTGGCGTTGATGGGAAAGACCATGAAATATGACTCGTAGGTACGGCCGCGGAGTTTGTCCAGTGCTCTGGGTGCAACGGAGTTTGGAGCCGACTCGTCAGGGTTAGCGTCAACGTCCATCGCGTTGGAGTCATTGATCAGGAAGGGTTCGGCAACGGCAGTAGCGCCAGCCGCATAAGGGTCGTTCACAGCTTGGGCGGTTTTCCCAACAGGCGGCCTGGGTATGAAACAACAGCACCGCGCAGGATTCTGGGATCTTCTTAGAACTCCCACATTGCTACTTCTGTGCTCCCTTGACTGTGGCATCGTTGTCCACACCCGAGCCTCATTCCCGTCCGTCTCTTTCTTACCTTTATATATATGAGAGGCATCAGACAGTAAAATCGAGAATGTGATCGAGGATACTCATATCCCTCGTATCCTTCCAGCAAGTGTGAAGGCCATGAAGGCATTGATCATTCCACCAGTCATGCCAACGGATGCGGCACGGACAGTCGTCATTCTCATCTTGTGGTCGCAGCACGGTCGGCTGTAGGTCTTGAGCCTGCGATTGGAGAGCCAGGACTTCGCTTCCAGAAGCTCCTAGCTGGAAGAGGCGGTGCCCTAGCTGCTCGCACAGCCAGTCCTTTTTTGGGCATTTGTGGTCTCTAATGAAGCGTAGTAGACACAAGGCCCTGCAAAGGGTCAGTCTCAGAGGATGAATTGCCTAATAGGCCACTCACCGGCTACTTCTAGCTGCCGCTAGATACATCGTGTCGGTTTGCGAACGCTTGTGCCAGCGCCTCCCACAACCAAGCGGCCAGCTCCCCCTCGGGGAGTTGCTCGAGTATGACGCTTGCTCAAAGGGGGATCTGTCGTCATGAGGCAGAAAGGCCGTATGGAGGGTGAGCTGCGACCGCAGTGAGAGATCGCTGTGGTCATCCGACTAGTTTGGTGCGGCAGACTGAAGCTTTGGTACGTGAGCGTTGCCGTGGAGGACATCAGCGTTAGTGTGGTCGTGATGAGTCTGAGTTTGAGGAAAGGGTAGGTCCTCCGGTCAGTTTGAGTGAAAAGAAACAAGGTACGTTGTCGTCGTGTGACCACCACGTGGCGCACTCGGTTGATCTCGTTCGATCATCTGTCGAGGCAGCGGGAGTAGATCCGCCAGAAGCAGCAAGGCATGACGCATGCCCTATCTCCACGCAGACATGGCCAGCCAGACTCCATAGACGCAAATCCCATTGTCACTGTATCTGCCCCCCAATCCGACTTTCTCCAGCTGCGATTGATCAGTTAGTTAGTCATCAGCAGAATCATTAGATAGCGGAAAAGACTTACCCGTTCCTTGGCGAAATATGCGGTATCAAGTTCCGTCCGTCTGACATGAGTCTTGCGGACGACGTTTGAATGAGCAGTCATCTCCGCCCATGCTCCGATGAAGATTTCGAGCTGAATAAGTTGCCTGACAGCATCGATGCCCGAATCTACGAAGAGTCAGAAGTCGCGACGCAAGAAAAGTGAAGAAAGAAAGATGAGCACGACTTACCTCGTTGAAGGCTTTGGGTTGCGACATCGTGAGATCGTTGTACTTGAAGTGCAGTGTCAACGTGGCAATGGTCTCTTGTTGAAGTGCTTCATTCCTGGGTTCCATAACCGTAGGTCGTACGCTGTACTTGAGACCATTGTCATGAATCCGCTAAACTTACCCAAACCTAGCTTTGAAGATAGATAATCCACATACTCCTGATCATAGGTCGTCACCATAAGGAAGGCCTGATGACCCTCCATCGACGATTGATTCAGACGAAAAACGCCAGGAGATGAGTGCGTGTGAGGATGGGAAGAACTGGTGATGAGTTCGTTGTGAAGAGGGGCCCGGTTAGGGCGCCAAGGATGCCGAAGGCGGGTACGGGGACGATGAAGGTGTTCGTGTAGGAGAGAAGCCAGAAAATTTGGGCGAAGGGGATTATAGATTTGAGTGCACCGGGCTGGTGATTTTCTGGAAACGATTGAAGAAAGGCTGATATTGCTTGTTTTGGCGTAAGAATTTGACGCGATCTGGTGGACTAAGTCAACGTGTGCTATTTCTCATAAGAAGAAACGAATTTTTTCCAAGAATCGCTTGACGAAGAAAGAAGAGAATCTTGGCTCGGACTGCCGTCTTCTTTTTGGATGACTTGTCTACCAATTGCACTGTGACTCAAACTTTCTCAAGTCTCTGCTTTTCAAACTCTTCCTCTATACATGACTTTTGATATACTCTCTTACTTTCGAGTCATCTGCCAAAGTGTAAAGCCCTTGAGATCTGGAATTCATACCTTAGTATGTACATAGATAGTAGAGGAGATCTACTATCACTTATGTGTGTCAAAGAGACCGCAATCAGCTGCATCTGATCTGCATGGATGGCCAAAGGCAGCTGGTGTCAAATGCAGAGAGAAAAAACCGATATTGTTCAGAGAGGTATACGAGGTAGATTGAAATGTGTAAAGCGAAAGCGTGCTGAGTACAGGTAGGTAGGATAATATGATTTTGATGGAATTATGTGGTGGACCTGCGATAGGATTATGTTGTAGAAAGAAGAGATAGTTGGGAGGTTTGGGGGGTCAAATATCCAAAGATGCCTCCCGAAGAATCCTCGTCGGAGAAGTGATGGGCCTTGGGGCACTCATTCCATCTAAATTCGCCGATTTGCTTCCCGTTCGATAGAAATAAATGTCCAGCTTCACGCGGTCTTCATTACTTTTAGAGGAGCCCCGATTGAGAAACAATCACCAGGACTTGCTTTCAGTTTCATTCCACTCTCTCCGTTCTAACCCCAATGAGGCCTAAGAATCACAGTTTCGACTTCCTCGTGACAGTCGACTTACGGCTCCAGCTGCATTCATCGGCACTCAGTCACACTTCACCTTCATTCACCAGTTCCAATATCCTCTTTTCGTCCTCTTGAGGCCTCCACCGTCTGTGCTCCCTGCCATTTTATCCAACGCCTCATCATCAACGCGCATCCCTACCCATCCATCCATCTGCTGAGCCCCAATACTCTTATAGAATTTTATACTTGGCTCATTCCACTTCAGCACACTCCACTCCAACCTTTCCCCTCCAATATTTTTCGTTTCCTTCGCCAGCTCCTGCAACAGCCTCTTCCCATAGCCCCTCCCTCTATATTCAGGCCTCACGAACAGATCTTCTAGATAGATGCCAGGAGCGCCACGCCAGGTGGAATAGTTGGTAAAGTAGAGGGCCATGCCCGCGCATTGTGGGGAGGGAAGATGGGAAGCCGTTGAGGGAGGGTCGGGGGCGAAGAGAACCAGGGTTTTGGCGTAGCCCGAGGAAGGGTTTGAGGGGAAGGAGAGGGTTTTGAGGAGAGACGCCTCGGTAGCGAGGACGGAGGAGGATGCTTTCTCGTAGGCGGCGAGTTCGTGGATTAACGAGAGGATCAAAGGCACATCTAGAGAGGGATTAGATGGATGTTGCAGGCAGGGAGCAAGGACAGCTTACCTTCTTCGGTTGCGAAGCGTATGGCTGGCTCGGAGTTGCCACTCGAGACGGACATGATGCTAAATACTCGAAACCTATTTCAGATAATGGTATAGAGTGAGCTGGAAGGATCGTTTGTATATTGAAAACGACGTCGCAAATGACAGCGATGTCGGTCCAGTGGGTCCATGCCCGCTTGGGCTAGTACTCCTTCTGCATCCTCAGTCTGCGTCCCCGCGGCATCTTGCGGCGTACAACCATCCATGGAGAAAGCCTCGTCGCAAAGGACGAGCCATATAGCAACGATGGTGCTGAAGCGAGGGAAGAGATGGGATGATACTAGCAGAAAGCAGAGTCCGAGCGGAATGCTTGGCATAAGCAAGGACAAAAAAAGCCCAAAACCCAAAAAAAAATATTTTAAAAAAAAAAAAAAAAAAAAAATTTTTTAAAAAATTTTTTTTTCCCCCCCCTTTTTTTTTTTTTTTTTTAAAAAAAAATATAAAAAAAAAATTTTTTTCTTGTATCAGTCGACTTTATATTTTTGAAGAACGTCATAGAGAAGGTGGAGGATTTTGATTGATATTGCGTAGTATTTCATTGTAACTACTCTGTTATCTCCATAGTTAAATGCTCCAAATCTCGTTCAAATGTCTTAATTTCGCAGTTAAATATGTAGCCTGCAGTGCTCTGCTTAAAATGCTTTATCGCAAATCTATCACAGCCATTAACATCGATTGTATACTTCAGAAATCCTTTAAAATCGTTCTGAAAGATGTTACGGTACGTCACTTTGAGGATCGTCCTTTCCTTTTTTTTTTTTTTTTTAAAGTCGGAGGCGGAGCTGAATCAGCTTTGTCAAGCATTCTTATTTAATTTGCAATTTCATAATATAGCTGTTGCCCGCGCAGTATAAGAAGAGTTAAACCGTGATTTGACCGCTTTGATCCTTCAGCAGATTCCGCCTTTTGTACGCCGTCGTATTAGAATACCAGTACGCTGCAGTCGTGAATTAGTAAGATTTCGAAGGGCCCCCCCCCAAAAAAAAAATTAAAAAAAAAAAAAAAAAATAAAAAAATTTCTAGTAGGCTTGCATAATGCATACTTACCTCGAAATCTGAATTCTCTTAAAAGAGAAAAAGAAAAAAACTCACCTCAATTCGTTCTAGACATGATGTCCCTGCAGCTAAGAATCGAAGAGTCTGGTAAGCAATGGTACAGTATGTAGTTATTAGGTGGGGCGCACAGCCTCGGAGCTGAAAAGACAGCGGCGGCTCCTTCGCCTTGGCGTGTTTCACTGCCTACCTTCGAGTAGAAGCCTCAAGGATGTCAACGGATCGTCGAAAACCAAGGAAAACAGATAAATGCATGCTGCACTTTGACATTCTTTTGAAGAACATGTTCCTGCCCCCACTCCTTTCTCTCATTGTCTAGCGCGACTTCCATCTGTTGGATAGTCTATAATCGTTATCATCCGCGTCTAAAGCAATACTCTGCATCAAAAATTCAGCTATAGAAATGCGACGCTCCTTGAAAATATTGTTCTTGCTCCTTGCTGGTACCCTCCTTATCAAACAAGTCCGAGCTCCTGCTCCCCATCCAGAAGACACAGATTCAGATTCGGATTCAGAGCCACAACCGGTCCCAAACACAAACGATGATGACAACTCAGGCTCAAGCTCCGGTGAAGGCGAAGACTTGGGTCACGTTGGCGGTATAACGTTGAGCGGTGGAACTCCAGCCGCACCCGTCGCCCCTCCTTCTGAGGGCAATGAGGCGGAATTCGAAGAAGAAGACGTCGACTACAGCGAAATCCTAGAGCACGTATCCGAGCTCCTCGACGCCATCACTTCCATCATCTCCGACATAGACAGCGGCTCCTCAACAACGGTATCAGCACCTCTACCCACTGCAGCATTACCTTGCTACAGCGTCTCAAGTATCTATAATGAGTGCGCCCTACGCAACAGCGAATTCCCGCATCTGGTTTTCCCCATACAGGCGAGTTGCTTGTGCTATGTAACTAAGGGCAACGATACCACAGCCATCTGGGCGCCTGACTCCTACGACGGGCATATGAGCCGCTGTAACAATTTCGCTCAGACACAGAGTCAGGCTTCAATTACGAATGTGGGTAATAACAGCAGCGCTTTCAATTTGTGTTCGAGCGCTGGTGATGTCAGAGCAACCCCGGCACTAGCCGTGGCGAGTTCGACGACTACGCCTTCGGCTACCCCGGCCTCGACTACCACTGCACCCAGTACACCTACTGCCACAGGCACAAGTGGTTCAGCAAAGCGAGTGTCTGTGTTGAGGTCCCTGGTTGTGTGCATGGGACTGTGGCTTTGTAGAATGGTGATATGATGATTAGACGAAATCTCGTTTCTTCTAAAAGGGGAATCTTATGAGATGGTCGTAGAGCACAAATATCCATAGCAAGGCGGGTGGGAAATTTTGAAAAGCTGTCGAGACTCGTCTCAAGCCTACTGACTAAGCTCGCGCATGTCTAATCATCACGCCATTCTTAACCCAGCAACTCTTTGTCAAATCATACCTCTCCGTTGACCAGCGCTTATCCCACGCACCAATCCATCCTTGAATACACTCACAGGATAACGCAACACACAAAAGTTGAGAAGCTCGAAAATTGCAACCTAAATCACACTAAAACGAAGGTTTGCAAGACACTGAATGCCTCGATGGGGAGCCCGGCAGTTATAAGCAAGCAGAGAGCGTGGCACGCCCGCTTTCCCGTGTAAGAGTTTGGTCGAGACTACTTTGTTCTTCCACCCTTCTCAAGGTCTACTCGAGCATCTCAACATGCGGCTTCGGTAGAAGAAAAAGAATCGCACCCAGCCGTTCAAACGCCACGTGCCTACCTCGAGTTGAGAATGAAGACCACAGATGCTCGATTACAGACGTGTTACAAACATCCCGAGTCACGCTTCAGCGTCTTCAAAACGACGCTCACCCTAGACCTGCCCGATAGGGCATGAGATCGGGGGCTCGGGGCACATTTGTTGCGTCTTAGCGTTTTCGCCTCGAGATCACCCTTCTGTTCCAGCGTCCATATGGTATTCTCACCTTCATGAATTTTCTTGTTCAACGAGATATACATTGAAAGGCTAGTACATTCTCTTAGCAGAACATCAAAATATTGCTCTCTTTGTACTGCAACAACGTTTGACTGACCATGATTGCTGAGACTTAGTGGAAGCTTTCGGATCATGTCTAAGAAAAGGAATTGCGATATTGGAAGTTTTTTGTGTAGGTCGCGTTGTGCTTGAATTATGCTCTTTTCAAAGCAACGAGTTTTTCATTTCGGTCGGCAGCTCCTCAAAAGTACTTCCTAGCTGCCGAGATATGGGACATGCGCCAGACATGTTCGGACTGGCAGGTCGGTCCGAATGCCGCGAAACAAACCCCGATGAGATACTTATAAAGCCTCTCCTCTCGGACTTGCGACAAAATTGAGAATCAGCTTTTGCGATTTCTTTTGTCACTTTCTGTGTGTGCGGTGCCATGTCTTCTTTTGCCCAGAACAAATCCCGTCTGATCTCTATCCTCAAAGTAGGTCTCATTCTCTCATACGAAAACTTGCCCTCGAGGATTCATTAGGGGAACTGTCCCACTCTACATGACGCTTATCAACAACGCTGAGCTAGGCCCTCTCAGACCACCACAGCCTTCCGCGGCGATCTCTTCGCCATAATTGCCCCGCCCTGCCTCCTAGCGACGATCTCCACCCTCGAATTCCCAACCTTCTGGGTCGACCAACCCTCTCTCTTCGTCGCTCCTACCCTAGAGCCTGACCCCTGCCAACGAGCTCTCTTGATGCTTCAATGGTATCTCAGTAAGCAAGACAGCAGAATGTGGGTAGGACGACGAAGCTGAGCGGCAAGAAGCCGTTGAGGCTTCTTGGGGAGTTATTCCCCAGGGAAAAGGGAGGACCATGATGGTCTAGCGGAGACGGAATCGGTTTGCGAGCAAGTGAGCCCCCACCCGCCGACGTCAGAGTTCTGTATCCGTAACGAGGAGCACGGGGTGCAGCTGCAGGATTACAGCGCTCAACGAATGCCTTTCGCCGGCACTCTCTCCATTGTTCAATACGGCCATGCGAGTCTACATCTTTTCACTTACAATGAAGACTACGTTACTACCTTTTCTCCCCTCTCCATCCGTATCAAGGGCATTTTTTCTACTAGTTCGTACTCCGAACTCGAGGGTGAGACATTCATTCATCTACGGCTGAAATGATTATGTAAGCCATGTGAAGCACGAAGGAAAAAAAGTGGTCCCCTTAGAGTACAGCCGGTCTAAATATTTAGGTGCGGCTTCTGCCTCCGCACAAAGTTAATATGTGGACATAGAATTTGGCCCCTCGCTGTCACCTCCCTGTCGCTGTCCTTCTGTGCTGTTTCTCTACACTACCACCGCTGCAGCGGAGAGTCATACTTTTTTTTTTTGGGGAAAAAAAAAGTAGATAGGTGGGCGGAAGCGGAGAATGGCGTGCATTGACTATGTATCTCGCTATCAATCTACCTCAATAGGCTCCGTTTAATACGGTGTCTTGTGCACCTCGTCCGGGAAATCTGTATACCTTACCGTAGAGGACCTGTAATACGCTCTATTTGGGATCCACCACCTTAACCTCATCGGCCTGTTCGGTAGTTTGTGGCGACTGCGACTCCAGCTCGAGTATCGAGACTTGACGCTTAAGCCTCTCTTATAGCCGACGTCTGTAAGCTCCGTCTCTTATCGATAGCACGTTCAAATACTCGAGTAACGCCCTCTCGCTCTCGGCTCCTCCCACATGAAACTGAATCTTCGAATCCTTCGTGGTGTTGCGTGTGTGTAGTTCTTGCGGTGTGATACTTCCTGAAACTGACAATCCGCGGACCTCTCGTCTTTTTTCTGGGTGGGCGCGGGGGTGGGCGCGCGGGTGTTGTGGGGTGGGTGGTGTGCCATCTTTGTCCTTTCTTTGTGGGGCTGCCGTATATTCTGTGTTTTGTGCCGAGCGGTCACAGAAAAGCTGCATCGCCACATTCTCCGAGTCAGAGTAGGCGGCAAGGCTATTTTCGAAGCAAAGGGCAGAGAATGGGGAGCTTGTGTTCCGAGCTCTGCGCACCAGCCGTCCAATTGGAATCCCAAGCATCAACACCCATGCCATCACCCCTCTCACCATCCGTCCTCTACCGGAGCAAGATCCCAGGGAATCCCGCAAAGCCTGGTCCGGCGTCGTTGATGCTATCAGAGCCAACGATATGCTAGCCGCAGGCAGGGGGAGGCCGAAGATTGAGAACGGGCAGAGGGGCATGAGAGTGGCGGAGAAGGCGGAAGGGAAGAGGTGGGAGCCTCGGTTCTTCGGGAGAGTGGAGGGGGATGGAGTGGTGGAGAGGTTGGAACTGAATGAATCACGGGTTGGAAGAGGAGAAGATGGCAAAGGGGTTTGGAGGTGGGATGGAGAGAAGGCGAGGATGGTTTTGAGGCTCTTTCATGATGATATGTAGCCGAGTGGTTGAAGGATGAGATCTCCTGCTCGTTGGTGAAACTCCTTGGGCTAAGAACTGTGTAACACTGTGGGAAGAAGTACATTGAACTGGGAGCTTGACGGGACGTGTTTGCCCTGTTGGAATCCTTTCACTGTCAGGAGCCAAAAAAGAAGTCGACTCTCAAAAATCGACCGCCACGCATATTCTAACGACCTACGCAGGATTCGCACCTACAACCTGGATTGAAACCTTAGTATCTGAGCTGCACTGGTATGTGAGTCACGGAATCGTACGTTTTGCGTTGTAAACAAACGCGCTACCATTGCGCAAGCAGGCCAGTTGTTCTTGCTTCTTGGACACTATTCCCAACTATGCGTGAATGATCATAGACAGAGAATGATTTGCTGGGGTGGATTTTTTTAAAGGTGAATGATCGGTGATGTGTTTACCTCGTCTTACGTCAGATGCTCGATTCAGAAGGAGGGGCGTAGGTGAAGCCAAAGCAAAAAATCAAAACAAAATCGTGAGGTCTATCTTTTGCAACCCTGAGTTGCGAGGGAAAGCTCGAGGACTAAAAAGTGAACCATGTCTGACTCGAACAGACAACCTTCACAATGGGATCTCAGTATTTTGCGAAGTGAATTTGGAATGGGTTTTAGGCTCTACCTTTCGGACTGGAATCGAACACGCTACCATTGCGCCAATGGTCCATTTTTCTGTGCAGTATAAGCCTTGTTCGCATACTTATCTGGTATCACTACGCTGAAAAAGATCACAGGGAAGGATCCTTGTCTATAGGTAGCAGAAGCAAATGGTGAGATGGAACGGGGGATATTTTGAGCTGGGACTCTGACGGCTGTCAACACCCAAATGGAGTCTTTGGATTTGTGAATCGTACTCTACCTTCGCTGGTATTGCACGAGGATGCTTACTGGGACCGTACCAAATATTCAGTACTATTTCTTTTTTTTTTAAAAAAAAGCTTGAGCCATGGAAAGATTCCTTCATTCTCATCCTCATGATGCCTTGAGCTGCCGTTTCAGCATTCCACAAAAGCTCTCGAAAAGCACGCTGTCTCTGCCCTGCAACCATCGGACCATGACTCCAACTCCACCCTCATTCTCCTTCCTTAGCTGAATTTTGAAGCCGAGGGCTGGTTCGCCATTTTCATCATCCTGATCCATGGCCTGGTCTTTTTCCACAGAGTCGGTAGGACTCTGTTGCTGCTTGCGCCTCGCTGCTCGGGACCAAACACTTCCTTTGGCAAAGCCAACCCCTGTCGCCATAATTGGGCGATACTGCCATCGTAGTTCAAGCGCTTGAAGCGTGGCGTTCAGACAATGTGAACAGCTCTCGATTGATGTCTCGACAGTAAACGAGGACTCTGAAGGAAAAGGAAGTAGATGCTTGGGAAGTGTAGAGGTACCTCTTGCAGCGTCCTTCACGGGTTCCATCAGCTGATGAACGACTACAATTTCGTCGAGAAGGTCACACTTACGTGACTTGGCCGCATACTTCCCCAGCTCCATGCTACAGCCCAGCGTCTCGTTTTATTCCCTTGCACCAGGTCTTTGACCGCCCAATTGTCGACACCCGCGCCTCTCAGATTCCCAACAACAATCTCAACGCTGCTGTATTTCCCTAGCATGCTAGTGTACCATTGGCAGCGGTCCTTGAGTACCTTACTCTCGTCGATCATCCGGCTCACAAATGCAATCTCGCCTCCAGGTGTGACCATCTCAACATCAGCACCTGTACAGGCTGAGCATGGTGGCCTGGACTTTGCGGCGGCTGACGACAGGAGATCGGAGGTAGAAGAGTAGAATGGCGGGTTGCAGATAGTAAAGTCAATGCTGCAATTGTGTAAGACGGGGCAACATGGAGCTGCCAGAATTCCTACCTTTTGAGGCCAAACGCGTCAAGAGGTACCAGTGGATCATTTGGCTGGGTTTGAAGAGGACGTATCCGGGATTTGAGATTGTTTTGGAGAATGTTGCGCTTGGCATAGGTCATGTTCTTCTCATCGATATCTGTAATTGAATTAGTGGAACTTCAAGAACCTCCTAAATAGGAATGGTAAAGTACCGGTGACAGCAAATCTCCACTTCGGCCTCTGAGAACAGCCAAGCAAAGGGTAAATGCAGCTTGCTCCAGTTCCTCTAGAAAGATACCCTCAGCCCCAGACTGCGGAAACTCACGACTGGCGAGTCTCACATGTCAAGTCCAGTAACCGTCCGCTCGGCATCATAGCGGTCGCTGTATCTGTTGCTGGTAGTATCGAGCAGATCCTGGATCCATAGGATGTAATTGAACCTTTCATCAAGGTCAGGATAGTATCACCACCCTTTGGTCACGGCTCACAATTACCGATTAGGGACCTAAGTGTTCAAGTTCGTTCTTGAAGAGTAGTATGGAAGAATAGAAGGTTGCACGTACTGGCGGGCATAGACGGTCATCAGGTAGGTCGAGCTTGACGCCAAAATCTCGCTCCAGCAGGCTTTTCGTGAGCTGTCTGAGTCATGTGAACAGCAGTCTGGTTGCTAACGCGCGAAGAAGTCTCACTGTACTGCGTCTGGGTTGCTGAAATCCAGCTGTCCGTTCGATTTCAAACTGAAGAGTTGTCATTTGTATGAAGCGCTGGAGATTCCGAAGAGTCTTCGTACTATTTATTGAAAGCAGGGGATTGAAGGGCCAAGACAGCGAAGTCGACATCCTCCTCGTATATGTTTCTCTTTGCCATCATTCTCAGAAAAGCATTTCAACACACGGTATCATAGTTTCGTAGAGCCGGAGATAGAGGCTCAGCCCCGGGCGCTTAAATTATACCCGCGCGCAAGAAAGGCTTGGCTTACTCCAGATTTGCACCGAGTCGTGGGTAAATTGCCGTTTAGCCATCGCAGCCATGGCCGCAGACCTTTCCCAAAACTTGACAGACGTGCATGTACGCTCTTTACTTGATCAAGCTTATGATGAGCTTGGACTTGAAGCCCTCACACTACAGTCATGTGACGGGGATTGGCCCCAGTTCCTCGCTCAACGATTACAGCATCTCCTCGAAAAGCAGCCACAAGCTGCGAGTATAGACCACGAGTTCTTATCCCTTGCCACTTTTGCATTTAGTTGTTTCCTCCAGGCAAATGTCTCGGGACCCCCGTTGTCCTACAACTCGGCTGATGGGATCCTTCCAAGCTCTCTCTTCGAAGGGACTAACACCACCGTTGAACGACTGCAAAGGCGGCTGATCTCGGGCCTGAGCATTGATGGAGAAGCAGTTTACCGACTTATTCCCCACGTTGAGCTCTTTTGTCTAGCCAAATGTATTCTAAACCACCCATCAATGACGCAGGACTTACCGCTCAGACTGGCTCGCCTGAGGGCGAACTTCTGGCATCAGCGGCTGCTTACCGATATCTCTTCATCTTTACAAGATACAATTTACGATGACTTGCAGCTCATTGGCGACAGCGTGCTCAGTAGCCCCCCTTTCAATAGTATCATTACGCCCGCTCAGTTCTTCCTTGAACGGGCAACAATCCACATTTACCACGGTTTTGACCAAAGAGCGAGAGCAGATATTGAACAGGCGGCACGGGAAAGATCTTTCCATTTTGCATTGACTGGAAGGTTAGGAAAACGGACAAAGTACCAAGAGAAGGAGTTGAGCCAGCTGGTTGTGCTTGCCACAAGCGTAGATGAGGATGATGAGGCAGCTCGATCCGGGAAGAGTACGAACGCAGACACCATTGAAACGGGCCCAAGCTCCTATCGACGAACAGAAGCAATACCTCGAAAGCTGAATTTGAACGATGACACTCTGTTGGAGTCAATTGCATTCACCCAACCCGCAGCATCCGTCCCAGATTTCCAGCAAGATGACCACCTACATCCATCGTTAGAGACTTTGGATCCTGGAAACCAGCCACTCCTACAACCGCTTGACGCTATCATTCTCCTTGCTACAGCCTCGTCAATTACAAATACTTCACCAACAGACGGCTTGACTCGCGAGGAAACTTTGCCATACGCCGAGCGGGTCATTTCGGGAGGTAGCTCGAACTGGCAGGTGTACACTCAAGCCCTGATAGTCCGAAGCCGCATCGAAGGCTATCGATCACGCACCATAGAAAGAAGCGTGCTGCAGCTGCAAGCTGTCGTCGACCAAGTGGTTGCGGAAACTTCATCGTATAAGGCTTCCAAAGACGATGCAGCATCCGCAATGACAACGTCCACGACGTTCCTACCTCAACCAAAATCGACCGAATCAGCATCTGCCTCCGAACGTCTCCGATACATACATCAGCTCGCTTCTTCTCCACGATGGAAACTTGAGGCCGAACTTGCAGACCGCTGGGTCTCTCTTGGTGGGCTCCGCACAGCACTAGAGATCTATGAGCGTCTCCAAATGTGGGCTGAAGTTGCTCTGTGCTGGGCAGCGAATGACCGAGAAGACAAAGCTCGGAAGATCATACGGCGCCAGCTATACAACTCTGTCATCACCACATCAACGAACAAGCTCCTCGAAGACGATGAAGACAATGATGTTGGAGACTACAGGATAGAACGGGATCCTCTACCAGCAGATGCTCCACGTCTCTTCTGCATCCTTGGTGATCTTGAGAAGTCCACAGCTGCGTACGAGCGTGCTTGGGAGATATCGAATCAGCGGTATGCTCGTGCGCAGCGCTCATTGGGTAAATTCTACTCAGCGAATAAGGATCTTGACAAAGCGGGCACAGCTTACGCAAGATCACTGAAAGTCAATCCGCAAAATCATGCGATTTGGTTTGCCTTGGGATGCATTAGACTCCAACAGGAGGACTGGGCTGGCGCCGTGGACGCTTTCGGACGAGCCGTACAAATTGAGGATACCGATGCAGAGTCTTGGAGTAACCTTGCGGTGGCCCTGTTGAAACTCCCACCTCATATATTACCGGGCGACCCAGATACTTTTGGTACAAAGCTGGATAGAACCCACTCCAATGTTGAACTTATGCCAGAAGGTTGCAGTAATGGCTCCAATGTACCGGCAACGGACCCCCAAAAACACGTAAGGGAGGCTTTTGTCGCGCTCAAGCGTGCCGCAGCTCTCAAGAGGGAGTCCTTCCGAATATGGCAGAATCTACTTAGTGTCTCGATCAAACTATCACCACCTCCATATACTGAGATCATGATTGCTCAAAATCGGCTCATTGAACTACTCGGAAATAATGAAGGTGAGAGGTGTGTCGATGTTGAAATTGTCGAGGCACTGGTAGCGCACCTCGTCACTGCCTATCCACGAGCTCCAACAGATGCGGAGACGACGGAAATTAACGATAGGCAGCCCGAAGACGGCGGCACACTCCAGGTGTCAGCGCCTAAAAGGGTGGGATTTGAACGGATGGTGATCGACCTAGTTCAGAAAAGGGTCACGCCTCTTATTACTTCGTCTCGCCGTCTATGGCTAGTTACCGCCAAGCTGTCGCTGTACCTGCAGCGTCCATCCGCAACCTTATCCGCCTATGAGAAAGCATGGCGCGTCACCCTGAATCAACCTGGATGGGAAAGTGGTACTGGGGAGGCAAAGGATGCTTGGAGAGAGGTCGCTGACTCAACGATTGATCTATTGGATGGATACGAGAGCCTAGGGGAAAGAATTAGAGAAGCTGGGATGGGCGCAGGAGAGTTGGTTGCTAAGGATTGGAGATTCAAATCCAGAAGCGCGGTCAGGTCCGTTCTGGCAAGAGCGAAGGAGGGGTGGGAGGGCGACGACGGGTACGAGACCCTAGGGGAAAGATTGCAGGAGCTGAAGAGTGCATGAGGTTAGTTTGTTCTACATGACATACGAATATTAGACCTCCGGTCGATGGAGAGACTTTCACAGGCTGCAGAACTCGGGCTCACCGAAACCTGCAGCTGGACATGCATTGGAAGCAAAGGGCTCGACAATCTATGACGTCTCACAGACTGACCCACCGAAAGTCTGCATTACCACTCAAAGTCTGCTTGTGTATGTTTCTAAGGTGCTGCCACCTTAAGCAACCAAACTTGAAACGATGTGGATACTCTTGGCAAGGTATCTTGTGCGGATTCCTCTTCAGGTTGTCCCCGTCTTCTCCAGGACTTCGAACTGCGCATTCCTTGAACGAAGCCGCTAATTCAAGGCCAAGCGACTAGTCTCCCATTTGAGGTTTGATGGATCCTGATAAAATCGCTCTATCGGCACACTCGCCTAGTCGTTGCCCTCCTGTCTGGGTTTCTTTGCTGGCGCTCTCTCTCTCCCTCTTACTCGACTTCCATCACGGGAGAGTACTCAGATGCGCTCAGCAGCAATGGCAAATCAGCGGCTACCACATCCCGTTGCAACCAGCTCCTGTGCTGCAGCTTCTCTATCGGCATCGACCGGTCCCAAATCTCCAGTCTCTACAGCAGCAGCCAGGCTCAGTAATTATATTTCCGGCTACTTATGCATGCGCAAAGCTCTCTGTCCACTTGCGGCCAGAATGTTGACAGGTGTATCTACATCTGCACTGGAGATAGTCCAGATGGTGAACGTGGAGACATGATGTACGCCCCATGAGCGCAAAGACTACTTTGAGCATGCCATCGAGCGTTCGAAGAGCGAGAAAGTTCTGGGGTACAGAAGTGAAGATACCTGCCTTGCATTGACCCAAATGAAGTAGTTCCTGCATACCCCGGAAGCAAGGGGTCTTGGCACTGTAATGCGCACCCTTTGCACCCCCAACACCTGAGACGTTGCTGTATCAGCATTGAATCTAATTCATCGATCCGGTCTGATGTCAGCATTTCGAGAAATCTATTTCTACTCCTTTCTTTATTCGCTACTCCCACTTTCTATCCTCTCAATTTCCATCACGACAGAGACGAGCATGATTAAGCCCAGTGGCCTGAAACTCCAGCACCGAGAGAACTTCGGAGCCAAGAATGGGAGACCGATGTGCAAAGACGCAACAGGGCGGGATGTCGTCTCGGACAGGAGGGAAGGAAGCAAACAATCATCACTACAGTCGAGCCTCGAAGAAGAAAAAGTCAGCTCCAACTCCAACACCGCGGAGCGTGTCGCGCGGTTAACGCCAATCAACACATGGCTTTCTTCAACTCAACCATTAGGTCTCTACTAGTGGCCAGTTTTCCTCCTTCTCGTCCTGGTCTTCTGGCGCTCTCCCTCCTATTCGGTCTCGATTCGGACAGCTTCGTCATCGAACCGATTCGACAACGCCAACACTGTACCTCATTCCAATTTCGCTGCATCTCATTGCTTTGCTTCAGCGCATCGTTGTGCATCCGCAAACCCGAAGGTCTCTTGCCTAATTTCAACCCTCAACCAACGACATTGATTTCTCCCGTCCTGAGGACATGCAAGAAGGACAACAAGGACTGGTACTGGAAAATGAGGTTGAATGGACGGCGTTACAAGGTTATGTGCTCGAATTCATTTATACGAGCTTCCACGGACCTCACTCTCGAAGGCGGCGGGGTGGCGGGATGGTGTCTTCAAAGATGCATCTTGGATAATTCTAATTGCGAGGGCAGTTTGTATCTTTTTGATCGCCTTTTCGAAAGCAACTGTTTCTTCCAGCAGAGTAACGAACGGCCGGCGTTCGAAGCGGGTGAAAGAGTTCTAGCCGCGAAAGTTTCGAAGGATTGAAGTTGATAGCGTCCTCTTACCATTAGTCTGCTCCCTTTTTGCCAATCAGTATCTCGAGGGCCTTTTTTGGATCCGTGCAATCTGTTGTGACTGTGCCTGTTAAGGGAAGGCTCCACAATGTTTTTCGCCTCGCGAGGCTGATACCCGTTGGCCCTTGCATCGGTGTGACCGAGCGGCTACTGCAACATTCACATCGCTTCTCCATGTCACAAAAGATTTTGAATAAGCCTTGAGGTTGATGAAGTTCTAGAACATCTCTGCATTCTTCTACAACGACCAGGAAATATCGCGCTCCAGTCGATACAAACACCTCTATCACGAACGGCATGAAGTTTGATACTGAAGGAGAGTACTTGGAGAGGATGTGGGAGGATCTCCAACAACATGACGCTGGGAAGAGCGTCGGCGCATCACGAGACAATGGCACTACAGACGGCAGCTTGAAAGATACCAAAGCTCTTGAGCCCAGCTCTTGATACACGTTTCTCGCCCACGCCTTCTGGGCCGTCTTTGCTTGCCTCCTAGTTATGTCTGCCATCAATCAATTCAAGGTGGCATCGATCGCAGAATCAAAATCCCCTGTAAGCTTTGTCAAGGAGAACCAGGGTGCTGCAACTCTCCCAACATGCCTTTCTCGGGACATCAACAGCACCTTATCTGTGTTGGGCTCTCACGCCACTACGGCAGCTCCGAAAGTGTTGTTGAAGTCTTGTACACTTTCTCCACAAAACATGTCGCTCATTAGCAAAGTCTTCAGCGCATGCTCATGCCTCCTTAGCACGTCAACAGAGGATGATGAACCTTCGACAGTGACCATCTGAATGCACAAATCCGAGAAATTTTTCTCAGGTGTCAGTCTTGCTAATAACGTTTCATAGACGACAACAGTTTGGACGATGAGGGTTTCTGCAACGACTTTTCCCAGCAAAGTTTCCAAAACTCGACAAGAACCGTGACACAATGCTACGATGACGCGCGCCTATGTGCCGCACGCAGCTCCGCCAGATCGAGCTCAAGCAGCATCACTGCAATCCCTGCGCAATTCGAAAGTTTGACATTTGTGTTCCCAGACCAAACCTCCCTTCATTCAATGCATATGTATGTTCTCCTCAACGGGTTGGTATGGGGCTTCACTTCCTACATACTTCATAGCCCATTTTACTTAGATAGTTACCAGATGCACCGTGCTTCACACATGTTGCTTACATGCTCTATGACAAAGCATTTTTCTGCGAGCTCCCCTAGGTGGACGATGATAGTCGACAAGCTAAGCTGGTAAGCTAAACCGACGCGGACACATACCACTTCTACAGAGGGTCTTGTTTTTCAAGTGTTTATCAGACAAAAGGTGCTTTATTTTGATAGCTATTTAGCCCAAAAAGCCACAAGGGCCTTGGCTTAGCTTGCTACACCACAAGTCAATCAATATCCTAGAACTATATATCCATAGTTCCCGGCTCATAAATCGTGTCATTCGCACACTTTGTGCCCTCCTCTAATTTCGATATCTTCGAGCTTAAATATGCGAATTGTATCTCAAACGTATAGTGCTAGAGCAGAAAGGGTCTTCGTGAAGGAGGTTCTTGGCCCGAGTTCCCCAGATCATACGGTCCCGGTGTCATCTGACGTACGGGGGCTATTGCATGAGCCAGTCCTGCGGCCTCATACTAGCCTACATGACCCTGCTGCCCTTCAGCCGCCGCTCTTCATTGGACTGGTTCCCTGATTCGTTGACACCAATGACTGGGCAGACAATAGGTGCCTTCATGGCGTGTCCCAACACCATCCCTCGTCACAACACAAACAACCCTACATAATCCTCGAAGTCATAACTAACAATCTTTAGTGTCACAATTTCAGCCCTCCTACAAAACACACTACCTAATTAGGTCAAGCGCGGCTTGACAGTACCTACATATACAGACTTCACACCGAAATGGACCTCTTCATAGCTATCATTCTATTCACACTGCAATACCAGCTATGAGCATCTATTCAGTCCGCGACATTAAGGGTGAAGAAACATTGATCTCGACATCGACTCGGGTCAGCGACCTCACCAACAGCAGGCTTTCCGGACACGTAAAGATGCGGGAAGTTAGCAGCAAGGCAACTTTCCCCTTTTTCGACCTACCAGCGGAGTTGCGAAACAAAATCTATCGCTACTTGCTGTCGACCAAGTACACCAAAGTCGAGCTGACGTACCACCTGCAAGGCCCACGGGTGAGTCTTTCTTTCGATGGAGAACACCAATCTTTAATCTTTATTCCTTTTGTCAGCATAAGTATGCTAATGCTCTCCGAAACAATAGGACGGCTTTCCATCATGTCAGCCTTCTCATTACTAACGCTTTCAAACAGGAATCCTAGGCACAAATCGACAAGCATACTTTGAGGCTGCCGATATATTCTATCGCAAAAACCTGTTTGTATCTCTCACGCCCTCACGCTTTGGGTTTGACTCGAAAATGGCAGGGGTCGTCGTTGTGGCCACTGACCACCATGCGAGCAACTTCAAGCATCTCTCCATGAGAGTGCACATCAGCCCTCACTGGTATAGTGACGAGCGATCGCATACCCCTTTTGATCAGTTTATCATAGCTGGAGACGATCTACCTTCCTTTTGCAACATTCTACCGGGATTGAATATCCATGGTCTTAGACACTGGAAGAGGGAGATATGGATTTCGACTAACGTCTGTGTCCAAATTAATGTTCAACGCTTTGCGGATGTTGAGAGCAATAAAACCAAGCCTGAGACGGACCCTTTCTCGGTGAAGAGACTACTGGAGCTTTTTCGTCGTCTCTATGGTATGAGAGTCAGAGTAGGAGGCCATGTGACGCCATCATATAAGGAGAGCATCGAATATTGTGCTGCGCGACAGCCACCCACAGCTGCGGATCTGGTATGCATGATCTCCAAGCGCAGAGAGGAGGGCACCCAGTCTATGCAGAATAGCAACATTGCCACAGCGGTGACAACATTCGAGTCGGCTTTAGATTTGTTGAGGTCAGGCCACATGCGCCTTACAATCCATCCAGTGACGGTAGCGACACCAGAAACTCCCGATAAACAGGTCACGACAGCAATGCAAACCCTCGAAATCAATCTCAGATGTCTGCTAGCTTCTTCGTACTTGGAGCTTGGAGAACATGCCAAATCCTATCGCTGTGCGCAGGACTTGAGGCTCACAAAATTGTTCGATCGCTACCGTACTTTTAGTCCACCGGAAGGGCCAGACTGGGCTCGCATAATGTTCATCCAGGCCATGGCTGGAAAGGCCTTGGGTCAGCCGGTTCAAGCGCTCATGGATCTCGACCTTGGGCTGACTTTTTGTCCTGATGATGAGGCAATGAAGGAAGAGAGAAAATCCTTGTGTGGGTTTGTACGGAAAAAGATGAATAGCGATTTGCAGATGAATGGGGCGCGGGCTTTGGATAGGAGGACTACAAGGTTAAAGAAGCGTCAACCCTCTGCTGTAGCTCAGAGCGTGGTGTGATGGAAGAACCTTGAAGCATGGAATATAGAAAAACATGCCATATAGACTCTGCTTATGGAAGCATGGTGGGCTGTCTTTCATGTGGGGCCAAGATGAGCTACTGCCATACCACTGAGCGAAAAAGAAACAAACGGACTGGGAAAGTGGCTTCGAACGGTACCCCGATTCTAAGTAGTCAAAATAATTCTCTCCCTGTGATAGAGACGACCAATATCCATCTCTTATCATGTTTTACGTTGCCAAATTAGCTCTATCACATTAAAGGTACTGGAGTGAAGCTTCACGGAAGAGTGTTGGATGGTCTTCTTTGGGTTAGCCTTCTTCTATTTTGTCAGCCGAAGAGCACACAACAACTTTTGCATAACTCTCTTCCAACATTTACTGCCATCATAAACCCAGCAACGAAGGATCAACACCTGATACACGACCACATCATTTAGTCACCATACTGGGGCAACGGCATGCCATTTCAGGCTTTTGGTAAACGACACATTTGGATCTAGACCCAGCGAGACTGACCTTTCAATTACTACGACACTAAGTTGAACACCCTTTTTTCGGACCAACATCAGAGACCGACACTCGAGGTCATCCAAGTATCCGACAATGTCTGAGTCCCCTAGGTCTACTCCCGCGGATTTGATGCCTTCAGACAAAGATCCTCCGACTTGTGCACTTCTCAGGCTACCTACCGAGATCCGGGATGAAATCTATCGCTATCTACTCTCCTCAGAGTACATTAAATGCAAGATCCCATACCCGGTAAGTACATTTACCGTCTTCATCGAGAGCTCTGTACTCTTCCTTTATGGTCCAGGGCTAACGCCGACGGTATAAATAGGGTCGCGCATTCGAAACCACCTACTACACCTACCCTTTTCACAAACAAATCCTGTGCACGAATCGCCAGGTCTACCGAGAGGCCATACACATTTTCCGAACGGAAAACCTGTTCTTCCGCTTCACCACCAACCACCCTAACGTTGGGCACATTCTCTGGTCGTCGCAAGGTCTTCTCCTCCTCACTCACGGCATCCGGGCTGGCTCTTTCAGGCACCGCGCCATGGACGTCATCCACTATTGCCCTCGATCAGGGACTACCGGGGATCACAAAAACTGCGATTGCGCCCATCTTGACTTTAAGACATGTCTGTTCGTGAGCGACCAATTGCCCAACTTGTTACGTACTTTGAGGGCTTACAGCCAGCAAGGCAATCGATGCCTTGCACAAAGTTCGTTCGCGGTCTCTGTCTTCGATGACTTCGATCAGTGGTCCACTGAAACACAGCCGTGTACCTCTTATGTTTGTCCACGCATCCGGAATCTCCTAGACCCATTCAAACTCCTCTACGACGTGGATGATCTAGACATCCAAGGATCGGTGAATGAACCATATAGGCAGTCGATTGTAGCAAGCGCTACACAACGGGAGCCAACAGTAGCAAAAATCGTCACTACTGCATCGGCATTCCAAAAACAAGGCGACGAAGCCTTCCGCAATCACCATTTCGAACTCTCACTCTCCTTGTACACATCAGCAATCAGCGAAGTTCAGGTAAACCACCATTGGGCTGATTACACGGGATTTGTGACGACAGGGCAATATGCTGGGATGAGCACACCGCACGCCGTGAGGAGGTTCAAAATCCGGATTCATTCGGACATGGCGGGCGCTCTCGTGAAAGTAGGTGAATACAGGAGAGCGACGGACCACGCAAAAGAGGCCATCAAACAGAGAAACACGCGCGGAACACCACCGGAAGAGTGGGAGGGGCTGTATCTCACAACCACCGACTGCGCGAAGCCGTACCTCTGGGGCGGACTGGCCTACGAAGGCCTCGGAGACCTGAATCGGGCGATCTACGGGGTGGGAGAGGCGTTGTTTTATTGCCCGGAAAACAAGAGGTTGGAGAGGGAGTACAAGAGGTTGGAGCTGGAGATTGAGAAGCAGGGGATTGTGCCTACGGAACATGCGTTCGGAAAGGGTACGAACTGGTGGGTGCGCCCACTGGTGGTGCGGAATCAGAGGAGGTTGGGGGGATCGCAAAGGTAGCTGGAAAGACAGCTCAGTAGGCAGAGCCTCTAAACATTGGCTATGTATCTTGTCGTCATGGTAGACTGGCCTACTTTCCAGGCAAGCAACTTCAAAGTTCTGGATCTCAGAGGCATGCAGTCTTTACCTGTGCACATTTCTTGTTATTCCAAAACCTGTTCTGCGTGGTGAAGGAATAGCCTGCACAGCCAACGACAGTCTTTGAGTCTGGGGACAAAGCAGGATTTTTTTTCACACTGATTCACGCTACCTCGCAGTTCAGGCCTACACCGTTGACCTGAATCCCTCGCCAAATACTTCCATCCTCTCTCAACTGCATCCCATCAACCC
Source organism: Letharia columbiana (assembly GCF_014066305.1). Lineage (NCBI taxonomy): Eukaryota > Fungi > Ascomycota > Lecanoromycetes > Lecanorales > Parmeliaceae > Letharia > Letharia columbiana. The sequence goes on from NW_023501082.1 coordinate 77,257, forward strand.
CCTATCAAGAACACCCTAAGAACTTTTCTTGACTCTATCAAAGTCCGCAGGATATCTCATCACGAACGGCTGTCCATACCTCTTCTTGCGTCCATCCCTGTCCAGACCCTTCCCTGCCAGAGCTAGAACTTCTCTGACCGTCCTCAGCTGTCTCTCTCTGTGTTTCCTCTCGTCATCCTCGAACAGTTTCAACTCCTCTTCCAGATGGGGTGCAATGTCCACCGCTTTCTGCATCGAGCTGACTGCTTCCCCCACCGACCGAGTTTGTTATTGGAACGCGCATGCAGTTCATAAGCCCTTAGGTAGCGACGATCGGCCTCGTGGTCGATGTCGGGTGGACCCCCATCCTGGTCGATGGTCCTCACCGCCCGTCCGCTCCATTTGCGACATTGTTCGTACTGTTCCAGTTGGGCGTGAGCTGCTGCCAGCCTGATGCGGAGGCTGAATACAATGTTTGTATAGACGTGGTGGAAGTCGCTTCCAGCGGTGGAAAATGAGATAGGGTTCCCCAACATCCGCACAGGCCGGTCGAATATGGAGCATGAGTTTTTCAGGTCGGTCATGGCGGCTTCGTAGAGTCTGATGGCCTGACGGAAAAGGTCTTTAGGTTTAGTATTTCGGGCGTTGAAGACATCGTCGCCTTCTCGGATCTTATCTCGCACCTTGAACGAGCGTTCTTGGAGGCTGGGGGCCTTTTTGCAGATGTCCAGGCATAGCTCTGTCTTGTATTGTTCGTCCAAAGATCCGGTGATTTTGGTGGATTGAAAGCTGTGGAGAATGCGAAGAGGTTCTAGCAAGCTTTTCACTTGCGGTATGGTGAAGGAAGCACGGTTTGGGCTTGTTTCAGCTGTTGTATTGCAGTGCAGGTTGACTAAGAGCGTGCTCTCATAGATGGCCTTTGACGATTCCCCACCAAGAAGTAACGCAGTGCAAAAGGCTGGCAGATCAGCTCCGGCGAAGATACGCTAGGAACAGTCAAGAGTTAGTATACCTGATCCAGAACAGAAAAACGAGTTACAGTACTCTTTGGAGTACACACCTGAAAAGGATGTTTATCCTGGTAGTGGATAAGGTGTTCCAGCTCGACTTTGATGTGCAAGACACTATAGACAAAGCCAGATGCTATCGCACCTTCTGCAACAATCGGCACCCCAAGCCATTCAAAGTCGACGTTCCAATCTGTGAGGTCAGATGTCACCTCCACAAACATGTTCTGATCGTATAGGACACAGCTGGCCTCCCGGTTAATCTGGCGATTGGCCCCTAGGATTCCGGGGTGGAAACGATAAACATGTGTAGGACGAGGTGTGCAGTCGAAGTCTTTGGTTAAGTCATAGTTATACTCCCATTCCTAGTACATCTTTTGAGCTCTTGCCATGTTGAACTAGATTTTTGCTGGGTAACTTACTGGGTCTTCTTCCCTGGGGTAGTGCTTGGTGTACTTGGTTGAGAGTAAGTAAGCATATATCTGGTCACGAGTCTCGGCAGCGAGTCGCAAGAACGGAGGTGTCTCCATTGTTCAAGGGCTTGCGCGTATCGATGGTTTCGTTATACGCTGACAGGATACAGGGTTGATAAAGTGGCGTGTGCTGATGGGGAGATGGGGAGTTTTTATCGATGGTATGGACGTGGTGTCGAAGATAGTTGATGTGTTTTGGGGTGATGATCTTATTGGTCTTGTAAGATTGAAATTTTCCAGACTAACCTTCTTCAACCGTGATTGGTGTTATCGCCACTTCATTAACAACCCAGGCAGTGTTCCTCCAGCGTGACACAGTCTGCTATTGGTCAACTACCCGAGGCGTGACAGGTACTGCAATCTTCCAAGGCTCCCATGGTCACTGACTTGACTTCTTTATCCTTGACGCCCACCGGGTCGCTTGGCTTGGATTCCTGAAGACGTGACTTGATTCGAATGATTCGAACTGTAAAGTCCAGACATGGCCGACAGCCGAGAACTGTGTCCGTTTCTGAGTCTTCCACTCGAGATTCGGAACCCCATTTACTCCTATCTGCTTTCCACCAAGTACACAAGAGAAGACATGATAGAAAAGATCACGGTAGGTATTGCTTCCCAGTCACTCAGCTGGATACTGACAACGCATACCAGATTTCTGATAGCAAATACAAAGGATCCCACTACCGTCCAGCTCACAAGTACCACTTTCAGCCAGCCATACTCCGCTGCAACCACCAGGTCAACCAGGAAGCTACGGCCGTCTTTCACAATACGAATCTTTTCGTCTCGGTCTCCCATAATTACAGCAGCGGGGAGATCTCAGCCTTCGGAGAAAAGTTCGATCTCCTCGAGAGCCAGTGTGATGGACGTGGCTTCCCTGTCCTTGCGCGTGGTAAAAAAGCGCGGCTCTTCGACGGCTACGCTATGGAGATTTATCTCGGTAGAGCTAATAGGAGAGACGCTCGGGGAAGGTGGTGGAACAGCCCGAAGCCACAGAAATGGGAAATCCGACCAAAATTCATGATCGCGTCTGACGATTTGCTGCAATTTTGCAAAATATTCCTACTCCTCAGTATGAGGGCAGCAAAAACAGATGCAGAGTCCGACTCGATGTTACATCTCAAGAAAGCAATGCTTCTGGTAGATGTCCTGCATAAGACTGATCAGCACAACCGCGCAAATGAGGGTCCAAGACCAGCTATACGAAGACTTCTAGAGCCTCTCGCTTACTTTCACAACATAGGACTCGTCATAATCGAAGGCCCCGTGCCAACGCTATATTCTGAGGCCATCAGGCAGAGAATTCAAAGGCGAGCACCGAGCGCGCAAGACCTGGTTCATGCAGTGTCCTCACTGGTAGAACAAGGTGACGCAGCTTTCCTCAAGAGAGACTTCCATTCAGCTGTTTTTGTGTACAAGAGCGCTCTTGAAAAGCTCCATGCCGGCAGCCAGAAGCGCCCAAAACTTGAGACGATGGTCGAAGGTACATATACAGGAATGGTCATCGGCGGGGTCAAAAATTTGCTCCAACACAAAGTCTACTTGGGCCTTTCCAAAGCGAGCTTACAGCTCAAAAGATTTGAAATGGCGCATCATTGGACTCTTGCCGTCGCCCGCGGTCTCAGAGATACACGTGAAATACTCTCACAGATGTGGTTCTGCCGAGCTTTGGCGAGCAAGGGGCTGGGAGAGCTGGAACAAGCCCTTAAAGAGATGGAGATGGCGAGGCTGATACAACCCAATGATCTGGGAATCCTGGCTGAGATAGCTATCTTGTCTAGCCTTCTGGGACCGGGGAAGCAGCAAGCAGAGGCCGTTTGAGTATTCTTTTGAAAAAGGAGGTGTAAGAACTCTGCTACATAGCCATTAGGACGAATATTGGAGTTACTTATTATGACACTACCACGCACCTGATAGTTCTAAGTCCTTTGAACATTTCCTGAGCCATCGAGAACAGGAGCACAAGACCAGTGAAAGTCCCAAGTTAACTGTGACTCGTTGCCAGCCATTCGCTAAATCCCAACAGGCAAGGAAGAAACAAACATTTGCGCTCAATGTCATTTTGTTCTATCTGTAGCTGAGTGTGAATTTCTATACAAGAATTAGCATTGATAGCTGGCTGATTGCCTCTTCTATATATTTATTGGTCCTAGGCCTCTAGTGGAGGCACCCACCAACCGGGGGCTGTTTTAGCACCCTTGGTGGACAGAACTAATTCCGGCACTGGCAAGTAAGTCGCCAGACTGTTGGGAGTGACGGGTATGAGTAGATGGAGAAACCTTCACCCACTTTTTGACATAATCTTGTTTTTTAGTGGCTTTTCCATGAGACTTGCAGCCAACAACACAGCAAATTCACATCATCACAGTGTATTTAATTAACGTCAATTCTCCACAAGTCAACCCGCTTCATTTCCACATCGATTCGCTTCTTCACAAGATCTCAATTCTCGTACGTCTAGATCTAGGTCACAGCTTCCAACAGAACGCATGCTAGAAATGTCCGACACTAGCGGAAGTTGTCTGTTCCTCGGCTTGCCCTTGGAGATCCGCGAGCAGATATATGGCTATCTTCTGACAACCAAATCGACTAAAGAATACGTCCTGCACAAAGCACCGGTATGCGACACTGGGTCACGCTGTTTTCCAATACTTACTCGTACTCCAGAGACTCGGCAGAAGGAACCCAAGAGAAGTCAATCCAAGCAGTCAACACCGGCCGGGGCATGTATATCGTTTTCAGACAGCAATATTGCGCACGAACAGACAGATCAACAAGGAGGCCGAGCATGTCTTTTATGGTTGGAATCAATTCGTGTCCATATCCCATAATTGCAATGTCATGAAAGCCTTCAACCATCTGCAAGAGATTTCCAAAAAAGAAGGCATCAAAAAATTCTTCGAACGAAGAGGCTTCCCGGTCCTCGCGATAGATCAGACAGCAAGAGATTTCGAACACTACGCCATGGACGTCTTTTTTGGTCAGTTTCCCACCGCACCAACCTCTGCTTCGCTAGAATACTGGTGGACCAACGGAAAGAGAAGCGAAAACGACTGGCGGCAAAAAAACATGTTCATGATTGCCTGCGATGACTTACAGCAGCTCTGCAAGGTTATTCTAGAGGTCCATCATTGCGTATACCGTCGTGCTAGGTTCCCATCTCGAGACCATACAATACTCCTTGTGGACGTCATCAATCGTGGCGACCGGCTGAGAAGATGCTTGAAAGATGGCTCCATTCCAGTCGATATCAGAGTAAAGCGACTTCTCGAACCCTTTCGAAGGCTCCACAGCATTGGCAGAGTCATCATTGCAGGACGGATGAACGAGCAATACAGGAGTGAGATTGTGGCCAGTATTATGAGAGAGCCACCAACCGTCGAGGATCTGATTAACACGGCTTGTGCGACCAAAGCAGAAGGCGACGAGGCCTTTCGCAACAAGGACTTCTACGCGTCTATTTCAGCGTACGAGAAGGCGTATAGCGACATCGAGGCTGGTCATCAGCCTTCATCCCTTTTTGCTTTAGTTGCAAAAGGCAAATACGAGGGACTACTGGTCTCGCGCGCCAAGGAACACCTCTTATTCACACTGCGTCTGGAGATTGTGGCAGCCCTGTTGCAGCTTCGTGAGTGCCAGCATGCTCAAAACTGGGGAAGGGTGGAGCTCTACACCCACAAAAACGTGATCTCCGACGCCGAATTTGCTCGGATTTGGCACCTTAGGTCGCAAGCTAGTAGAGGGTTGGGTCACTACGAGGTAGCCTATCATGAGCTGGTTCAGGCGGTAGTAACCCATCCTGATAATAAAGACATGGCGGCGGATCTTGGAAACATGACCGCCAACGTATTGAAGAGCTCGGCGGTAACGCTGACATGGGCGTCATCGTCTGGGGTTTGAAAACATAATCGACTGCAGAGAGGGTGCCGGACAGACCTAGAGGACGCTGCGGGAAGGAAAATCCGTGTATGATGGGAAGAGATGCATCGAAGCAAAGGGCTAGGGTGGCGAGCGATAGATTCTGCGGAAAATCAGCCACATGGTTGGACGACCGGGGGAATACAGGCTTAGACTACGAACAGGACATTATCTTGATCAGAAACATCACACTGCTCACGTTGTTCTTCTCTAGCCCAAAACGGTTACTCCAACGGACTTTACCTGTTTCAAGAGTGGACGCCCTCCCCAAGATTCCTCTTTCTTTTCTGTTCTGTGCTCCGAGCCTTCGACTCCCAGATTGATTCCCATAAGCTGTACGCATCTTCCCTCACTCCTCTCATCGATTCCAGCCACTCTTTTTCGCGAAAAGCTCCGCTAGCACAACTTCATTTGTGTTCTTCAACCGCACAGTTCCCACACGACACAGAACTTCCTTGCACCCGTCTGCTTCCCGCGAAGGCCAAATGGCATGTCCCTTTCTAGAAAAGACAGCACTGGAGATCCGCAACGAGATCTACTCGTACCTACTGTCCACTGAGTACACAAAGCGGCCCGTTTGTGATGATGAGGTGAATCTCCTCTTACTAGCCGATTAATGTATTTTAGCATCCAAAGTCGCTGATTTCGAACTCAGATACCTTCGCGTATCAAACGGAACTTAGGATGCAGCCATTTGTATGACTTGCAGCCGGCAATCCTCCGTACCAACAAGCAGATCAACAAGGAATCCCGCCGTGTCCTCTACAATGAAAATCTGTTCGTTCTGGTCAAATACCCTCAGGGTTTTGGGTTAGATGGAGTCCTGACACAGGATTTGACACTACTGGCCGCCAAAGAGGACGACGTACGCTGTTTCCGGTCAGATTTGCTTATCAGCTTGCACGTGGACCTTTGTCTGCCGGGGATTGAGTCACAAATTGTGATTGCTGCCAACGAGCTTCCGGTGTTCTGCAGATTACTTAAACAGTTCGATGACAAGATTTCCGGATTTTTGTCCAGACTCATATTGTCACTCGGAGTTTTTCCCTCTTACACACTGGACGTCGACGCTTCCGCGCATATGAGAAAATCCAGCCGAGTGTCATGGAAACCACGTCCTTTACTGCAACAGCGTAAGCTTCTAGAACCTTTCGCAGGGCTCCATAGTATGACGAACCTTAAGATAGCGGATATGGACGGCAAGACCCAATATATCAATGTGAAACTAATGGAAGACGTCAAGAAGAGGGCCAGTCGGGCACCATACAGCATGGAAGAGGTTCTGGACACATCAGCCAAGATCAACGAGAAGGGCAACGAAGCCTTCCGCGCCGGTGACTTTGCGCTCGCTCAGTCACTGTACGAATCAGCTCTGGTAACCCGTGAAGACGGGAACCGCTACCTTGAAGAAGGCGAGCTCGCTGGACAGACGCATCTCCTCCGAGCAACAGGTTTACTAGGATTCCGGATAGGGTCCAACTTGGTCGCCGCACTCCTCCGCTTGCAGCAGTGGACGGCTGCTCACGAGAAGGCAACCAAGGTAATCAACATGGTAGAAAAAATTGGAAAGAATATTGTCTTTGAGCCTGGCGCGCTGGCTAAGCTCTATCATCGGAGAGCGCTGGCAAGCCAGGGAATGGGAAAGATGGCTCGAGCCGTTAAGGAGATTCAAGAGGCATTGTCCTTCGACCCAAAAAACACGCAGATGAAGGCGAAATTGAAGGAGTGGAAGTTGCAGTCAAAGGATCCGAACCAGGTACAAGCCGCATTGAAGGCATTGACGATGTGATGTACTAGTACACGGCTTGCATCTCAGCGAAACCCCTGGAGCATGAGTTGTTTTGAGGGTGAAGGTCCTCGAGGAAGACGTATTAAGTTTCCCCGCTCACATTGCTGAGTGTTCGGAATCAATTGCTGGTGGTCTGCTTCATTTAATAGGCGTCGAGCATGCGTCATTGCTGTTACTCTTTTCCGATTCTTACATCTAACAATCCAACTTCTTGCGACTGTATTTCAGCCTCATTTCATGTATCTCTAACCAAAGCTGACGCTGGTTTTCGGAATACTGTATCATATCCACCACCCAAAACTCCCATCAAACGCAGAGCCATCGGCCAAATCGCCGCACCGTATCTCCTCGAACGTAGGCACAGTATTAGGCTTGTAGAAGCCCAACAAATTCTCCATATCCTTCTCCTCCATCTCCACTAGATCCTCCAAACTCCATTGTTCGCACACTTTGCTCATCCACCCCATCCTCTTTGGACCCTCTTCGATGTCTGGCGCCACTTTCCTCAACTTCTTCCTCAACATACCAACTTTCTGTACGGCCGCCCCAATATTCTTGGGCAGGTTCTTCGCAATCTGCTTCCGCACGATACTGGCCAGCTTCGGTCCGTTGCCGTTCGTAGACACCATGATCTGTAATGGCCCATCTCTGTGGACGCTACCGAAGTAGAAGTCGCATTCCGGAGGCACGTCGGCGATATTGGCCGCTACCTTTTTCTCTTTACACAACTTCCAAATGGTGGTGGATGCGTCAGGGTCGTCAATGGCTGTGAGAACCATGTCGACATTGTCCAGGTCTGACGGCTCAAACTTGCGGTCATGGTAGTCCACTTGGCCCTTTTCTATACGATATGCCACTTCTGGGTTGAGGCCACCGCGAGGGGATATGAGGGTTACTTTGGCGTCCGCGTTAAGGACGTTGAGAATGCGACCTGCTGCTACCTGGGTAGACGATGATCAGTCGCCACTGCTGGCTCAAAGAGAGAAGGTGCAGGGGACAGACTTCTCCCCCTCCCACCACGAGCACTCGCTTATTTCGAATCTGCCAAGCAAGAATTAGTGAGCCACCACCTTCAATAGCTGGAAAGTCCTCTGGCATTTTATAAAGCCTTAGGTATGCAAGAATAGTAGCAAAAGCAAAGAGTGGATTGAGGACCGCTTACGTAATATGCTATCGGCATTCGGCAAGTCCCGTCTCCGTTGGCTTAATAAATTGCAGATGCCCTCACTCGCGGGTAGCAGAAAAGCCTATACACCCTCGCGGGTAGTAGAAAAGCCTATACACCCTAGCCCGCAAGCGGCTAGAAGAAGCAAGATTACCTTATATATAATTCTATATATAAATCTATTTTTTTTTTTATTATTAAATATAATATTATCGCTAAATTATTACGCTTTTTAGTAAAAATAATATATTCTTATAAGAGATATTATTATTTATAAACACTTTTAAAATAATAAGTCTTATTAATAAATTTAAAATAATATAAAGATTTTCTTTAATATTACGCGTAATTAGTATTTTAAATATTTAAATAATTCTAATATATATAAATATTATTATTATTATAATCTCGATTATAAAAATATTAAAAAGCTTTATTAAAAATATTTAAAGTTTAGATATAAAAAATAAAGTTAATCTTAAAGCTCGAGATAATAATTATTTTATAAAAATTAAAATTATAATATAAGAATAACTTAATTTTAAAGTAAATTTAAAGATATTAAGCGATATAATTAAAAATAAATAGATTTAATATTATATTATAAATATATTATATATTATAAAAGCTAATATAATCGAAATTTAATTAAATATAGATTAAAATTTATATATATAAAATTAAAGAAATATTCTAATTTTAAAAATTAATACTTCGTTTAATTTTTTAATAAATATTATTTTAATTAGAATCTATAAAATAAATTATAAATTATTTAAAAATTAGATAAGAGATATTATTAGAATTATATATAATATATTAAGAAATTCTTTAAAAATAATAGCGAAAATTTCGATATTATATATAGATTATAATTAAATTTAATTTTAAATTTAATTTTATATTCTATACTATATTTATTAATAATAATAAAAAATATCTAAAAGATTTATTAAGATAATATTTTTAAATTTATTATAGTATTATAAGTATAATAAGCTCGTTAAAGAAAATTAATTTATTTATTTTAAAAGAGAATAGAGATTTAGAGTATAATATTAAGATTTAAAATTATATTATTAGAAGTTAAAAAAAAAAAAGATTTATAATATATAAAAATTATATTAATTTACTTAATTTAATCTTAATTAAAAATTATTAATAATCTTCTAAATAGAATCTATAAAAATTCTTATATTAAGATAATTAAATTATAAAGTATTATATTATAAATAATTGGAGTTTATCTTAAAGATTTTTATAGCGTTAATAGTTTCTAAAGGCTTTAACTATAATAGATAATAACGATTAAATAATAAATTATTAATAGAGAATAATAGAATTCTGTGGGGGCGCTTTCTTTATGTTGGTTATAGACTTTTCTACTATTCGCGAATACTCTAACTATATGGATACGCCTTCTTTCTAGAATTCTATTATTTTTTTATTATATCTTTATTTAATCGTTATTATCTATTTGTCTAAGCCTTTAGTTTTTTTTACGCTTTTATAATCTTTAATATTTTTTTTTATTATCTATATATATACTTGTATTTATTATCTTAATATAGAACTTTTATAGATTCTTTTAGAGATTATTAATAATTTTTATTAGATTAATTAGCGATTAATTAATTTCTATATATTATAATCTCTTTTTTTTAACTTTTTAATAATATAACTTTAAGTCTTATATTATACTCTAAATCTTTTTTCTTTTAGAATAATAATAATTTTCTTTATAAGCTTATTATACTTATAATACTATAATAATTTAGAATTTTTTTATAAATCTTTTAGTATTTTTTATTATTATTAATAGTTATATAAAATATAAATTAGATTTAAATTATTTATTTAGCTTATTAATATCATTTTTCTTTTTTTTGGATTTTTTAATATATTATATATAATTCTAATAGTTCTCTTTCTATTTTTAAATAATTTTAATTTTTTTTAATTCTAATTAAATAATATTTATCGAAAAATTAAACGAGTATTAATTTTTAAAATTAAAATATTTCTTTAATTTTTATATATAAATTTTAGTTTTTTTAATTAAATTTCGATTATATTATTCTTATAATATATAATATATTTATAATATAATATTAAATCTTTTTCTTTTAATTATTCGCTTAATATCTTTAAATCTATTTTAAAATTATTTTCTTTATTATAGCTTTATTTTTATAATATTATTTCTCGAGCTTTTAAATTAATTTTATTTTTTATATTTAAATTTTAAATATCTTTAATAAAGCTCTTTATATTCTTTTAATTAAATTATAATAATAATAATAATATTTTATATATTAGATTATTTAAATATTTAAAATATTATTCGCGTATATTAAGATCTTTTATTATTTTAATTTTTATAAAACTTATTATTTTAAAAGGTTTATAAATAATAATATCTTTTATAAAGTATACTATTTTTCTAGAGTTATAATTTAGCGTAATATTTATTTAATAATAAGGAAAGAATGATTTACGCGTGGATTTTTGGGCTTCTTCTGCCGCTTGCCTGTTCGGCTTTCTCCCCGCGCCTCACAAGGCAACACTGTCTCGCTGTGAGACCAAGGGCAAAATGTCTGCTCGGAAGCTCGGGGGAGGAAGAGTGCTGGGTAATGGGAGGCCTCTCTCACCAGCATATCCTCCGAGGAATCCTAACCTACTCTCGCCAACAGCCAGCTCTGTGTCCGTCAGTTCCTCCTCCCAACCTTCGACGGATGCCCAGGACCTAAGTTCCAGAATATCACTGGACCAGAGCGATGGAGATATCGCTGCAGCGGCTGCTCTGGCAGCGTCCACAAGACTCGCCTGCCCAATATGCAATGAAGAAATGGTAGGATTCGCCCCGAGGCACTAGGAAAGCGGCACACTGACTGGGCATAAGGTCACTCTATTGCAGCTGAACAGACATCTTGACGACACTCATAAGAATCTTGAGGAGGTCAAACAAAACGAAGCCAAGGATTGGTTCAAGACTCAAATGGTCAAGGCGAAGCGATTCCAGCCACTAGCCGTGCTCAACCAGAAGTTCAAAGGGTTGGATGTCTTCGAGTCGGACGACAGACCACAATCGCCCCAGCTACTGCCAACCGCTGCGGCTCCTGAGCCCTCACAGCCCGATCCTGAAGAACTCGTCACTCGAGCTCACTGGCAGAGACATGGACCGAATGACGCTTGCTCGGAGCCGGCATGTGGCAAGAGGCTTACATCGGCCAACGGCAATGTGAACTGCAGGAAGTGTGGGAAGCTTTTTTGTGATGAGCATACTATGTACAAGATGAAGCTCTCGAGGTCAGCCCAGCATGAGCCGGTAAGAGGTCTTTGGTGCAGGGTTTGTGAGACATGCTACAAGTCAAGAGAGGGCTACAACGACCGGAACGGCTACGAGCGAAACCACACTACCGATTTCGGGCATTTACGAAGGAAGACCGTTGATAAGACTTTGTTGGAAGTTTCCCGGCTGGAGAAGCGGCTCACGAAGCTTACACAGCTCCTAGCCAATCCACCAACAGAGAATATTCCTCCAGGAGGTGGCCTGCTTTGGTCTCTGACAGGCGCCAAAAATCAACGGAAGCAGACAGAGCAGTCCATAGTAGACTGGGAAGACGATGCTAGTGTTCAACGATGTCCATTCTGCCAGCAGGAGTTCTCAAGTTACACATTCAGGAGGCATCACTGCAGGCTTTGTGGCCGCGTGGTCTGTGGAGATCCATTGACAGATTGTTCGCAGGAAGTTGGACTAACCGTTGCTACCCGTACGTCACCCTCCAAATTCCTGGGTCTTCCCTGACTGACGTTTTCAGCGACTGCCAACGTGGCAGAGAAAGCTGTTAAACAAGTCGGCGTCGATGTTAGGATGTGCAAAGAATGCAGGACCACTGTTTTCAGCAGAAGTGACTTTGCAGCTGCCCTCGCACATAAGCCGCCAGACGTTCGAACATATGAGAATCTCATTCAATTCGAAAGAGGCATTCGACTAATGTTGCCAAACTTCCAGCGACTGCTGATGATTCTACAGTAAGTGCTCCTGATGATTCTAGAGCTACGTGGGCTGATAGTGTACAGAGACCCGGACAGGCCTCCATCTCAGGCCCAGCTTGCGGATGCTTCCAGAACGCGCAAACGGCTGGTTGACGCCTTTGGCCAGTACAATACTGCAGCTCGCCGAATCCGAGATCTGCCAACGGACTCGCCTACTCAGCAAAGGCTACAAAAGGCCATCTACCAACAAAGCTCCAATTTCCTTCAGATCCACATGCTTCCACTCAAGGCGCTCCCCAAGGTCCTTAAGCATGCCACAGCCCACGGTATTGGCTCCTCTGAACGTGCGCCACCCAACGGGAAATCAGCCGGTGCCCTTGCATCTATCAAATACAATGACATTGATAACGCGTCCCAAGTCAGCAGTAGCAGCGCTGTATCAGCTTTGGAAGCAGAGGAGAAGACGCTTCGCGAGACCCTCATAGTGCTTGAAGAGCAATTATTCCTTGTCAAAGAACAAGTAGCGGATGCTAACAAGCGGAGGAAGTTCGATGAAGTCAGCAGCCTTGCGCAGAATGTTGAGGATCTTAGCAAGGAGATTGACCACGTCCAAGGGCAACTTGGACAACTTGATTTCGCGGGTGCATACGGGGCGCAATCACCGAGGATTCTACCAGCAAGATGAACGAGGGACAAAGCCGCACCTTGGGAAGTGTCCAACGTTGAAAGACCTCGAGAAATAGAAAAGGTTGATTCAGGTCGGCTTATATACTGCACGACGCTGCCACATACTTTACATGAGATAACGTCGTTCATGCTATTCATCATTGCTCTCAAGTTCAACATTGCTTCAAGGGGCGGGCTGACCTCGTATGGAAATAAGGAAGTTGTAGCGTCATGTTCGAATTGTACCACCATTCCCATCTCCTCTTCTAATTGATCCTCCTCCCTATCTTGCGCTCGCTCAAACTCATCCTACTCGAATTACCACTGCATACAGGCGCACGAGAGCCGGCCAACTTCTCTTTGACCGCCTGGCTCCCTTCTATCGAATGGCATCTCTGACGGCATCGACCTTGGTTACACGACTCCAGAAGCCGTGTACCAAAAGCATGGAGCACGCCGATACTTTTTACTGACATGAAAACGTGATACCCTGGAAAAATTATTTCCCTTCATGAGATTGGCTCGTGAGATACGCAATCATATGTACCCATACCTATTCTCCACCAACCACACAAGGGAGAACAACGATGAGACCGAAGGGTTAGACCTTCTCTGTTCATTGGGAGTTCCAATTACCAAGGCAAGACGCACGCTGACTGTCGGAGGCAGAGTCACGGTCCCTAGTGCCCAGCCGTGGCACGTACTCTGCGATTGAGCTTACTCTGATCTTCCGTGGGCAGGCTGGCGAGTATTGTCCCTGTGTCCTCATGTTCGCAGGCGATGACATGATTAGCTTCTGCAGGGTTGTGTTGAGATTAGGGCTGTCCGGAAACCCCCAAAGCTCGTTGACGATCACGATCACGGGCGTTGCACCAACTACGACGAGCTTCTTGAAGCTTCTGGAGCCATTCCATCGCCTCCATAGCATGGCGCTAGTGAGGATCACTGGCCAAATTGAGTCTGGATATAAGTCAGACCTCATCACGAAGATGTCAAAGCAAGCACCAGCAATCGATACAATTTATTCAAGAGATTCAAAATGGCATTGAACAATGCGATCGCAAGCATTGTCGACTCCTCAACGACTATCTCAACACTCAGAAGAGTTTGGGAAGATAGTGAGGATCAAGGCCGGGCCAACCCATTTCAGAGAGCCTTCCATCACATCAGGTCCGATTTGGAAATTAAGCTTGCTGAAAACTATCTCAAACTTGAGAACCACAGCCAGGCGCATGAATGGATTAGTCTTATTCTGGCGCTAATCACTCCTTATCCCCCAGTACCTCGGAATCGTCCACGGGCCGCGGCGTGATATGGGGGGGCGACATATGCAAGCGTTTACTCACTCGCGGCACAGGCGAGTGAAGGGTTGGGATTGGTAGAGCGAGCTGTTGAGGAGATGAAAGCGGCAGTTTGGCACGATGCTGGAGACTCAAAACTGACTGCGGAGCTGGTACGCCTGGAGAGAAAGACGTAAAGTGGAGATGGGAATTGGAAGGTGCTTAAAGGAGGGTTGGGTGTATGGAGCATAGGTCAAGCATGGCGCAAGGAGCTGAGACCCGTGTTACATGATCAAAGCTCAGCGTCAATGATGCTGAGGCGGGTACTGTCGCAGTCTTGGGACTTCGGCGAATAGCAGGGTGTTTATGGCCTGTAGCCAGAAAACTGAGATCTCATGGAAAATGACTCTGAATCGTGACTTCCTCTCAGTAACTAGTCATCACGTCACATACTAAGATCCTACCCCTCAAATCCGGCAGGCACATTTGGCTGCACCCAGCATGCTGCTTGAACCTCGTCAACAAATAATTCGTACGTCGACACTCTTCCGCAACGATATCGCAACTGAACGCAGTCCTCCAGCTCCTCGAATCTTTGAAGACTTCTAAACATGCTTCCCACCCTTGTCACCCTGCTCTTCCTCCATCTCCAATTTTCCCTTGCTCTAAGCCTCCAGATCGGCAGCGTTCTTCCGAGACTCGTTAAGGATGTTTCGTCCAGCATCTTCGGTCACAGCGCCTATGTCGACCAGAAAGTCGACCAGACTCCTCGCTCGTTTCTCAATCATGAGCAATGGCATCAGCGTCATGCGGTCGCCTTCATGAACGCCTCATCAATTGCATATATGACACTCTCATCTCCCACTGGATTCGTGAGCACGAAGAGTCTGAGATCATCGCTAGCGTCAGCGTCAGCCTTCGCCAACTGCTCTAGCACCGCGAGTCTGGTGGTCTCAGCACTATCGTCAGCGCCGGCCTCTACAAGTTATTCGAGCACCATGAGTCTGGCCCTACCATTGTCCTCAGCGTCTGCCACTGCTCTCAAACCAACCAGTCTGGCTTCGCTCCTCGGTCACACAAAGGATCTTAAGACAGACACATTAGCACACTGGGACGATCAAACCGAGTCAGCATGCAGTACAGCTCTCATCGCTCTACACGGCGTCGCTACGAATCCATCTGGCATTGCAGCTTGCTACAACATTCAGAGCCTTGACAACTCTACAGGCATTTTCGAAGTCGATCTACGGCTCTACCGCATCTCTGCACCCAGCGAAGGATGGGTGAAGCTCAATCCTTCGAGCGTGGGTGTCGGACTGTCCTACGTCAATGCAACTGTATCTGCGACCAAAGCGAGGAAGTCCAAAAGGGAGGATCAGACGCTTCCTTGGTTCCCTGCCCAGAGAGATGAGGCTGCAGATATGTACATCCGACGATCTACTGGCGTTCCACCAAGAAGACTAGGAAGCATGACTTTCGTGGGCACTGTAGATGACGATGGACCATTAGCGGAGCTGAAGAACATGTGAGTAATGCATCTTACGCTGCTCCAAATAGTGGCTGATGGCCATGCAAAGGACCACGGCGTTGTCACTCCTCACCCCAGCGATTACACTCTCCGGCACTGAGCAGGATGGCACCTCACTCAACACTCGGCTGTCAAGCCAAGACGCATCCTTCGTCAACGGAGTCTTTGCAAGTACAAGGTCTGGAGGCTCCCAATCAGCAACAGGGACGGATGTCAACGAGTCCATGCTGCCCGGCATTAAGCTGGTCGGCTTCCCCATAGGCCTTGTCATCAGCAGTATCTGGGCTGTGCTGTACTTGATGACAATGGGATATGGGACGATCAGCAGGTATCAAGCGAGGGAATCATACAGGCGAAGAGTCAAGAAGAGGTTCAGTGGTGATACTATTACCAAGAGGAGGATGAGATGGGCTTGAGACTAGTGGATCCTAGATGACGGGTTTCTTCGGAATGACATCTAAGCAGCATGATTCCTGACAGCACGAATTTGGCAGGTATATTTTTCGACTGTCTCTAGGTTTTGGTGGACAGCTATGGCAGAATAAGATACAGGACAGACAGGTACAAGATGGGGAAGAAAGCTTTCGTCCCCTTGTCTCACGAGCGATATCTATCCTTTCCTATCGATAAGCTTGTGGGGGGCACGGGGATATTTTGCGGAGAATGTTGCGCTCTAGAACACTTGTAGTCGAGAAGGCTGAATAATCACAGATCAAAATGCATCGATTGGTCAGACCTTAAAATAGAGATCTAGTGAAGTACATAGTACCTTGGTGTTTCGAGATCCCCCCCCGAGGCTGTGTGGCAAAGCGGCTGGTGATGACATAGCTGCGACTCAAAATTCTTTCCGACCCTTCTTGGTTGCTCGAGAAGATGCTTTTGACCTTTACCATTCATTCATTCAACACAACTGGGAAATAATGATTCAATGAAAGCGATAGCGTTGTGTAGCCTAGACCTTGCCGTATCTGTAGAGCCCAAGAAGATGCCAATAATATCTTCTTCCTAGCTGTTGCAAGTGGGTAATTCGATTCCAGACTCGGGCAGGACTTTGGCGGTGAGAAAATCGTTTCGGCTGTTGCCAGCGAATCATGGACTTACCGTTCCCGGCCTAGCCTCAAAAAAATTCCACCACAAATCTTTTAAGAAAGCGCCAGCCTCACCAGATCCTTCTCCTTTTCTTCCACCCTCTCCTCTCTCTCTTTCTCACTCATAGACTGTGTCTCTTCTTTCAATAGACGCATTTGTTGCATAATCCACTTAGAGTCACATAGAGCACGAATTCGCGTGGCCTTCATCTGTCCATACCCGACTTAGATTTCACTTGAACGCCGCGTACATCACCCACAAACCGTTCGCCTCCTAATCAGAGTCCATTCTCCCATTTGTTGAGTACACCGAACACAACTACAAACCATGCCCTCTGTCGACGTCATGGACAGCGCACCCTCGAATCCTGCTACTCAGAAGAGCGAGAACCAAAAATCCGTCAAGGTGCTCGATGAGCTGTTGAACAAGCTGACCATCTCGAAGACTGCGGATGAGACGAGCGCTGCTGCGGGCAACATCGCTACTTTCATCAATGGAGACATTGAGGAGCATGATGCTCCCACGAAGTGAGTTCTACCACATTTTCTACGACCACAGCTTTTCCGGATCTGGGACTTTGCCACGGTCGCAGGTTCTAGAAACCCTTCTCCATAACCGAACCCTTGCTGACAACTTTCTCACGCAGAGCGGTCGCAGTCTTAAAGCAGCAACTCGCAAATAAGAAAGACGCAGGTGCACGAGAACGTGGCCTGAACACCATCCGGGCCATTGCCCAGCACTCCTCGATATCCGCAAATGTCGAACCATACTTGGTGGCGCTCCTCGCGCCGACTCTCTCGGCCGTTGGTGACAAGATGACCCCAGTCAAGACCGCCGCACAAGCAGCAGCTCTCGCGATAGCGAAGGCTATAAATCCCAACGGTGTCAAGGCCATCCTACCTCCGATCATTCACTCGATCAGAAATGCTCAGAAATGGCCCGAGAAGATGACTTGCCTGCAGTGCATCGAAGCACTTGTCGAGTCCGCACCAGCACAACTTGCCTACCGAGTCCCAGACCTGATTCCGGTCGTCTCAGAAGCAATGTGGGATACCAAGGCTGAAGTCAAGAAGGCTGCATATGGTACCATGGAGAAAGTCTGCAATTTGATTGTGAACAAGGATATCGACCGCTTCATCCCCGAACTTATCAAATGTATCGCCAAGCCAGAAAATGTCCCCGAGACCGTCCATCTCCTTGGTGCCACCACCTTCGTCACTGATGTTCACGAACCAACTCTGGCTATCATGGTTCCTCTCCTCGACCGTGGTCTTGCAGAGCGCGAGACAGCTGTTAAGCGAAAGGCCGCTGTCATCGTTGATAACATGTGCAAGCTTGTCGAAGATCCCAACATCGTGGCCGCTTTCTTGCCCAAACTCATGCCTGCCCTGCAGAAGAACTACGATAATTTGGCTGATCCCGAGGCTCGTGAGAAGACAAAGCAAGGTCTAGAGACTCTGGTCCGTGTCGGAAACGTCAAAGACGGCAAGATCCCCGAGAAGTCCCACGCTGGTGAAGTCACGACTGTCCACGGTGTTCTGAAGCAGATCCTGGAGCCTTCGCACAAGGACGCCGTGCACAAGTTTGGCCCAGTGGTAGAATACATCGCAGCCATCGCTGGTCAATTGATCGATGAGAAAGACAATGACTCTGCTAGCTGGACTGAAAACACCCTCCCATACATTACAGCTATTGTTGGCGACAAAGATGCTAGAGGAATTGCCGATGCTCTTCGAAAGCGCGCATCTCCAGGTGCAGTTGACGAAGCTGATGATGAGGAAGATGACGAGGAAGGCGAGGACCTTTGCAACTGCACATTCAACTTGGCCTACGGCGCTAAGATCCTCCTGAATCAAACACATCTCCGTCTCAAGCGCGGTCAACGCTACGGTCTTCTCGGTCCCAATGGTTCTGGAAAATCCACCCTCATGCGCGCGATCAACAACGAGCAAGTCGAGGGATTCCCAAAGAAGGACGAGGTCAAGACCGTCTTCGTCGAGCACGACCTTGACTCGGCCGATACCGAGCAAACCGTTATCGGCTGGACCATGAAGAAGCTTGGTGACGTTGGCCTGACCATTGAGAAACCTGCGGTCGAGGCCAAGCTTGAGGAATTCGGGTTCTTCAAAGAGCAATTTGAGGGTCCCATCACCGCGCTATCTGGTGGCTGGAAAATGAAGTTGGCTCTTGCCCGTGCCGTCTTCGAAGACCCCGACATCCTCCTTTTGGATGAGCCTACCAACCATCTGGATGTCAAGAACGTCAAGTGGCTCGAGGACTACCTGACCAATTCGCCCTGCACATCGATTATTGTGTCGCACGACAGCAAATTCCTCAACAATGTCATTCAGCACGTTATCCACTACGAGCGCTTCAAGCTGAGGAGATACCGAGGCAACCTTGGCGAATTTGTGAAGAAGGTCCCATCTGCTCGCTCATACTACGAGCTGAGTGCCTCCGAAATGGAGTTCAAATTTCCCGAGCCAGGTTTCCTCGAGGGTGTCAAGACCAAGGCCAAGGCCATCGTCCGTGTCAACAACATGACCTTCCAATACCCAGGTACCAGCAAGCCTCAAATCCAGGACATCACTTTCCAATGTTCGCTCGGCTCCCGTATCGCTGTCATTGGTCCTAATGGTGCCGGCAAGTCTACTCTCATCAACGTCCTTACCGGAGAGCTCATCCCTACGATTGGTGATGTTTACACGCACGAGAACATCCGTATTGCCTACATCAAGCAGCACGCCTTCGCCCACATTGATCACCACTTGGACTTGACTCCGTCAGAGTACATCCAGTGGCGATTCCAGACCGGTGAAGATCGAGAGACGATGGACCGCGCCAACAAGATTGTCACCGACGAGGACGAGAAGGCTATGGACAAGATCTACAAGGTTGACGGCACACAACGACGAGTCATTGGCATCCACTCTCGAAGAAAGTTCAAGAACTCCTACGAGTATGAGTGTTCCTTTGTTCTCGGCGAGAACGTTGGCCAGAAGAACGAGAGGTGGACTCCGATGATGACTGCTGACAACGCCTGGATCCCACGTACCGAAATCCTTGTTTCTCACTCCAAGATGGTTGCAGACGTCGACCAAAAAGAAGCTTTGGCAAGCGGACAGTTCCGTCCATTGGTCCGAAAGGAGATCGAGGCTCACGGCGCTAACTTTGGTCTCGATGCTGAGCTCATCTCCCACTCACGTATGCGTGGTCTCTCCGGTGGGCAGCGTGTCAAGGTCGTGCTTGCTGCCTGCTCGTGGCAGCGACCTCATTTGATCGTTCTTGATGAACCGACCAACTACTTGGACCGTGACTCCCTGGGCGCTTTGTCAAAGGCTCTCAAGTCATTCGAGGGTGGTGTCATCATCATCACTCACTCGGCTGAGTTCACGCAGAATCTGACTGAAGAGGTAAGCTACTATTCCGACCATCTTGTCAAGGTGTACAGACGCTAATATTATTACAGGTCTGGGCAGTCATGGACGGTAGGATGACGCCTTCCGGTCACAGCTGGATCTCGGGCCAAGGCTCTGGTCCTCGCCTCAAGGAAGACGGCGAAGAGGAAGAGCGCTTTGACGCCATGGGTAACAAGATCGACTCAACGAAGAAGAAGGTCAAACTATCTTCTGCTGAGCTGAGAAAGAAGAAGAAGGATCGGATGGCCAAGCGCAAGGCTGGTATTGAGGTCTTCTCTGACGAGGAGTAGAGAAGTGGAAATTCCAAAGTCATTGGTAGCATGGTGGTTTCGCATGTTTTCCTTGTGTAGCAGGCGTTGGAGAAAATGGAGGATGCGAAGATGAAGATGGCACGCGGAAATGACATCGGAGTGTTCAAGGGCGACTTCGGCCGCTGCCCACGGTGTTCATGGATGCTGCATAATGTTTTTCTTTAGACCGTGTGCGACTGGTTGCATTTATTTGACTCACGCACTAGATTTAGATGGAGGATAGATGATGGGAAAACAAGTAGAATGTTCCAATCCGATCTCGAAAAAGGGGCCCATCTGTCGTGATACTTTGCCCTATCAAACGTTCGATTCTAGCATGGTCTACTATGCAGGACTCGGTCTTAGAGTGGGATATCCGTGGTCCATCGAACGAAGATGTCCGCCGCAAGCAGAACACAGAAGATTTCACGATGGAGCCATTCATAAATGCACCATGGCTTAACTGATGAGAACGTACCAGAGCTTTTATTTCTGGCCTGCCTCATTGACAAGTACATCTAATCTACTCATCCACTAGTCCAGCAATCTGTTGATGTTTCGTCTCTACCGTACTTACACTCCTGGGGGCAACGATGCCGAGACTGCCAAGATCACACCGAGGTCGGCCGAGAGTTGCCAAGCGTCGGAGATCGGAAACAGGAAGGTGCAGAATGAATGGATGATGCAAGGTTTCGCCTATTTCAGGTGTCAAGGGCTCATCGAATGTATCCCTGTAATCAAGGGCGAATGAAAAGGCTTGACTGGGATTGTTACCCCACCAGTGGCTTGACTGGTGCTGATGGGGCTGCTTGAAATCAAATTGTTTTATCCATTATCATTTATTGATTGATTTATCTTTCTTTTTCATTGACTCCCCACGTGTCTTTCATTATTTCCTCTCTCGTGTCATCATCATTAAATATAATTGTATCTATAACGACCTTATATATTCCCTGCATTAACGTTGCCTGATTGTCGTTATGAACACCTTTTTTCTTCCTTCCCCTCAGCGATTGGTCCCTTAATGTTTACTTTAAGCTCTTGCGACACGTCCTCCTCAAGACCCTTTCACCTATCCACCACACTCGTTACCACTTGTGGCACTTGAGACCATCCGGGGTCAATTGCAAGTCGTCTGTAGATGACATCTTCGACTTGATGAAGCATTCACTAGACTACGTACAAGCCATAACCACCAAGCGACCACGTCATTCAAGAGCCGAGCTGCCCTGACAGAACACAAAACCGAGGATCCAGCGTGTTCTCCTTATAAGCTAGGATGCTGCTTGGCGGTCGCACCGTAGTCATCGTGTTCCTCCTCTGCAGCTCCCTCGTCCTCTTACGCCTCCGCCATCACTCTGATTCTCCACATGTACATGTGAAAGCCGGCGGCCAGACGAACCAAGGAGGATGTTCGGGAAGGCTCGCACGGCTGAATGACCTGGGCATCAAATTCCCTGTCAAATATGCTAGCCGCGACATAATCATAAAAGCTAATTCAGACCTCAACCGGACTTCTCTCACCCAGATTGATGCTCCCTTACTGTCAGACGTACAGATGCTTGACCCCGTCAAAAATCCTGATGGGGAATTGGAACAATGCTCCCCTTCGCTGACATTGGAGGTACCCGCTTTCCCAGGGCAACCTGCTAATGCTTCTCATATCATATTCGGCATTTCGACATACATCAAGCGCATGGACGATTCAATACCACACCTTCAAAGATCGCTAGCTTACACCAATGCCCGGCTTATCATCTTGGCCGTAGATTTTGGCGAGGTGACGCCAAGCCGCAAAGAAATGGCAGTGCTGGAAACTCGCATGCATGGCCTTGGTATAGACGCTACGGTCCTTGGAGCACCAAAGGATAGCTCGATGCAAACTCGATACTTCTCTCTGGCCAAAATCCTGTACGAACGAAGAGATTCTAAAACTCAATGGATCTCCCTTTTGGATGATGATACCTTTCTACCTTCAATGCACTCATTAGTCGACACACTTGGCACCTACGACTCGTCAAAGGAATGGTATCTCGGTGCCATGTCGGAGGATTGGTGGTCCGTCATGGTCTACGGCATGATGTCTTTTGGTGGAGGGGGCACGTTTCTATCAATCCCACTAGCGGCTCAGATCAACGCCAATTATGACACCTGCTTACAAGAATCAACCGCGAACCAGGGAGATATCAGGGTTTTCCAGTGTATTACGGCACATACCACAACAAAACTTCAGCCTCTAACCGGACTCCACCAAACCGATCTGGGTGGTGATCTCTCCGGTTTCTATGAAAGCGGCCGCTTGCCGCTCTCTCTACACCACTGGAAGACGGGATGGCATTTCGAGCAAAAGCCTGAACAGAGAGCGCTGAATACGTACCCCATGGCAAAGATGCATCTTGTGTCCGACGTCTGCGGTGACTGCTTCCTGCAACGATGGCAGTTTGGCTCCGACACGATTCTGAGCAATGGATTCTCGATCTCGACATACCCAAATCAGAACTTCCTGGCTGATCTTGTGAAGAACAAAGACATGGACAAGATAGAGGATACATTCATGCCGACCCGGGAGGTCAATTCATTCATGCAGGGCTATGAGCATTCTATTGGCCCGCTGAGGCCCAGAGTCGAGGGGAAGATCCAGTACAAGTTATTAGATGCCAAGGCGGAGGATGGAGGTGTCAGGCAATACTACATCTACAAAGCTTTGGATGAGGAGCCGGATATCCTATATGAGATTTTCTGGACCAGGAACGAGACTCATGTCTGAGCAACATCTGTCGTCTCAGAGCAAGTCATGTACATCATGCCGTGGAATCAAGCCTTTGCCAAGTCGGGAGGAAAACCAGGAGCGCCGGTCCTTGTTCCTTGCCGCCAAGTCTTGAGGGATTTGCGAATAAGAGAGAACCCGACCAGACTTCCGCATTGTGACAGTTCGCCACGTCTTGTCTTTGAATTTGTCTTCTTTGACGCCATGGATTCAGATACCTTGAGAGCAGCATTGCTGGCCGCCTCATCCCAAGGTTACCTCAAGTCGGGGTAGCAATGAGTGCGATGTAACGACCGATACACGAGAGCGCAAAGGATATTTAGAAACGAATTTTGGAGGTTTTGGGAATTTTGGGAATTTTGGGAGTTCAGGGCCAATTCTGTTCGGATAAATAATTTTATTGTGTGTATAAAAGCTTTCATAGAAGGTGGCCGCAAGCTGGTAAGCCGGCGGACTATGTATGAAGTATGACTCAAATGAAAGGCAGGAAACAGAGACCATTCTCACGGTTACCGTGCCCTCTCAGCCTGCGGACAGCGGGGACAGAGTCTTCAAAAGCATGCCAAGAATGAACTGCCAAGCTCACCAAGGGTGGCAGTGACTCTTTCGCAACAGACCAGGCTTTCAGCGAGGCCTCCAAATCTCCAAGGCTCCAATAATCAGCCTGCGTAAAATCTCGACTCCGCCTTCTCCGCTCACTGCCCGGTCAACGGATAAGAGCCGCTCAGCGGCAGCGAGCCTCGCTCAACGTCACCGTGGCGCTAGCGTCAGCCCTATCAACAGCTGCGCCTGCTTTGCTAAGCGATGACTCTAATCTCTCCAGCCTTCCTTATCCTTCTACAAAACTCACATCATATCTGTCTGAAAAACATTCGTCTCCTTCTACAACCTCAGAAAAACAAGTAAACCAAATTCCGAAGCAATCGGACATCCTACTCAACCATGGGAGATCCGTACCGCCAAAATTCCGCCTACGACTACCCCACCACCACTACAACCCACGCCCCTTACAATCCCACCCAATACGCTCCTCCAGCAGCAGACCAGTATGCCGGCGCCCTAACGACTCGTCACGGCTCTACAGCCAGCAGCTACTATCCCTCCCAATCGAACATGCAACTTTCGCAATCCTCCAACCGCCCTCCTGACTCCGACTACCTGGACCCAAACCGCCCTCGCAGCGGCCACAGGCACGGGCACAAATCCCGCGACCATTCGCGCCATGGTAGAGACGCCGACCGTGACGACGATGGCCACCGTGGCCATGGGAGGGATAGGAGTCGCTCCAAGAGCCGCGGTGCGGAATGGGGCGCCACTCTCGCCGGCGCGGCCGCCGGAGGTTTGCTGGGGCGCAAAGCGGGACACGGTGGCAACCTAGGCACGGTCGGTGGGATCATCGCCGGCGCCGTCGGCGCGCACGAACTGGAGCGCGGATACGAGAAACGGAAGGAGAAGAAACGGCTGGAAGACCCATACGCGGAGGAGAGGCCCTCGAACCACAGGCGCAGATCTAGCGGCGGATTGATCGGCGGGATGAAGGATAAGGTCGAGGGATTGCTGAATCCGGACTCGGGGAAGGAAAAGAGGCGGTCGAAGAGTCATGTCTCTTCGAGCCGGAGGAGCAGGGGCTATGATGACTACAGCGACGATGAGTACGATGATCGGTATGATGGCAAGAATTCCGGGGGCGGAAGGAGTAGACGGGATGATTATTACTGAGGAGGGAGGCTAATGCGAGGGAGAATCGGGATGGGGTTTCAGATCTTCGGGATATGGGTGGTTTTAGTTGGCATTGGCGGTAACGATTTATAATGACACGACTTTCTCCCATAGTGTAAGCGATAGTAGTAATAATCCACGATGGAGAAATGTGCCCGCACGGTTTCCGAAAATCGATGCTTCAATCAACGCATGTTCGATAGTCTCAGCCGGTAGTGGTCCACCTGTAATCTCTTCCTGCTCCCACTTCCCCTTCCAAACGAAGCATGCCATTTCCGCAGAACCCTTCGCCGAGAAAACATCAAAACACCACCCCAACCCCACCCACCCAACGCCCCAAACACTCCCAATCCCAATCCCAATCCCGTCCCACCTTCCTTCCCATCTTCCGGAATCCCCACCTTCCCTCCCTTTGTCCCGGATCCTCACCCGATGCAACCGGCTCAGTAAACAATCGCTGCACATCGCCATGAGTAAGGTATCGTATCGTATCGTATCGTATCGTATCGTAGGCGCCCTTAACCAGTCTAGCGCCAATAATTTGAGCACTACTTTAAGGTACCGTACACGCGGAATAATAGACCGGGCTTAGTTTACTTGTATGATAATGGTTTTGGGACGCAATGGCCGGTTCTTGATCAGGTTTCACGGACGTTAGGGTAGTTATTATTACTTTTTGCTGTTTGTGGCGCTTGCTACGGGCTAGACCACTACCCAACTGGCGGACCTCTGAGTGAATGGGCAGAAATTATACAGTATCCAGGAAATGAAGGTATTTCAAAGCTGGTCGAGGTCCGAATCCCATGTCCCCTCCACACCAACAGCACCGGCAGCATGAAAGAACCCAATGCAGAAGAAAGCGGCCATGCCAAACAACCCATCCAACACCGACTGCCTTCTGCCATGGGGTGACAGAAACCGGAACTGCGAGTCCGAAGGTCAAACGGTAGGCTCCCATCATCGCACTCGTCTCGAGAGCGTGCTGCCGGAAGCATTCGATCACTTGGTTGACTGCCACAGGCACTAATAATATCGCTGGGAAGGTGATGACGATAACGCCTAAGGCGAGGACCATGTAGTGATTATGATATTGGAGCGCAACGCCGAAAACCCCCAAGCCAATTGGGCAACAGCATGAGCGAAGGCAGCCACAGAGTATGCAACCTATATTCCGGCCTCCACGTCCCCCCCCATATCTTCCAGATAGCCAAACAGGAAGCCAGTCATTGAGATAATGCCCGTATACTTGGGCGAGTATAATACCGCACCAGAGACTGAAGGTAAATTCGGCATTCTGCTGTGGTGGGAACCCATATCCACCCTTTTTGTCGGGCTCTTGGAGGAAGACGGTGAGGGGTGTATTGATCATGACATCTCACCCGAACGGGAGTAAATGGAAGGTACCGGCCAGAATGGTGACCGGAGATAAACGAATCGCAAAAGGGGCGGTCGCGGAGTGAGACTAGTGTGGTGGGTTGGTGCATTCTGCAGAGAGCTTCGATGTCGATGGTATCTCATAACTTCAGCGCGACTCATAGCCGGCACAGCTTTGGTCCCGATGAAGAATGTGGCAATCCTGTTTGCTATCAAGGTTTTTGGTGTCGCGGTGGAAACCCTTCTCCTCTAGAAAGAATGATACAAGTACCAAGGCTATACCCTGGAGCCCGCGTCCACCAAAACTCGACCGGCAGTCCACATGCCCTACAATGAAACCGCCGAACGTAGAACCCGTGATAGTGCCCAACAGCAAACTCAGCGAAAAGATGAGGAAGACCTTGCCTCGCTCATGCAAAAAGAACTGGTCGGCGAAAGTACTTGCGCCTAGTATGGATGGTACAGTAAATAACAGAGCCAAACATACCCGCGAAAAGTCGAGATGCGATGAAAGGGTTGTATTCATTCGAGTCGGTCATAGAGGCCGCCCAGATGTTGCATGCCACCGCTCCAAAAAGACTCCACCAAGTGGTCGAGCATCTACCGATGATTTTCGTGAAAGGTACAGAAAAAAACTGTCAAAGGCGAGACCAGCCACCGCTGCAGATATCTTGACAGAATCTGGTCAGTGGTCCGTGGCAAACAACAATCCGTTCAAGAAGATGAAGAATATTGAGTAGGACATCTCGACCGGAGTTTTGGCATAGAGTTTGCCTTGAACTTCAACAGCCAGCTAGTTAACTAGCGAACTTGGAGTCGTGGCGAAGGCGGCGGGACGTACCTTAGTGTTGCCAAAATGGTATACTTCTTGCGCTGTGGTCAATTCTATTCCACTGTCCGCGATCAGTACTTGCGATAGCTAGACCGATTGGGCTGGAGAGGCTGTACCAATGCGTCAAGGTGATCACTTGTGGGGCGCGGGACAAGCAGAATATTTTGCCTGCCCATCTTTTTGCCTTCAGGCATGAGCTGCATCCATTATGGTGATGTAGGACTTCTGCTTCTCCACCGAGTCATTCACTCTAGCATTTCCGTGGCCGCTTCTCATCTTCGGACGTGCTTTCGATCGTATATCAGGCTCATCTTCACTTTCGGCGGCAGCCGTGATGATGGGAAGTTCAGGGGAACACCATTTTGAGGCAAGAACTGAAAACGTGTATGTACATCCGTTCGCTGGACCTGGTTCTAGGGCCGCAATCCATTGCCAAGCTTCGGTCCTTTGTATACAAACCCTCGACTCAAATGCCCTTAAAATCCTCCTTGGTCGGAACCATAGATGTCCATGCGCATTAGTGTCGTGCACCCCGACCGAATCAGGGTTTGCTCACGGCTCGCGGCTCATTCCTCGAAGATGATCTTGGAACTTGGTCGCAGACTCACCCCCCCCCCGTATGTACCCTCCTCCATCGAGCGAACAGTTTGGTCCGCACTTCTTGAATGGTCGAGAGAACGGAGATGGGCCCGGGAAGAAGGGTGAGATGGCGGGAGGCTGTAATGCATGCGTGGGATTTTTGGGGGGTGCCATCAGATAGGTGTACCCATGGTCGGTCGTGGTTACCTACCTTTCTCGTTCGGGTTTTGGATCGAGTTGCTGCACCAGGGGGAACATGGGCTTGGTGGCCCCGGCCAACCGACGCTCTGCCCGCTCACCTTTGGGTTATGGTCACGTCACGATCGGCACAGTTTTACTCTACAGCAATACGTATACGATGTTGGTAGTCTGCGTTTCGCAATGAGCATGTTCTCTTCTATCGGCATGGGCGGTCTACTCATTCCAAGCCATGTGCTTTGAATCGTCGTTTGGTATGGTCTGGACGTCTTTTGGCTGTCGGGCGGTGCATTCCCATGCCTTATCTGCCAATTGCCATCGGAAATTTTTGGCCTACGTCAACTGGGGCTGCGTCTCCGCCAGACATCGTCGATCTCTGCTAACGGGAGAGAAACAAGGCTGAGGAGACTGCCCAAGCCATGAATGATGAGGCGGAGTGTGCTTTGCTGGAACACGCATGCTGGCGTGGGCATATATGTACAAATTACGCCAACGCAAGGCTCTACTGCCAACAAATAGAATCATCTGGTCAATATCGGGGACACCACATGAGATTCAGCATCAAGAGACGAGGTCGCGCTGAGACACATTTACAACTCATCTTCCTCTTCCTTTGACATTATCCGATGCAGGCATATGCAGTTCACCCTTTCTGCCACACTCTTCCATGCGCTGTCAGCCTTGAATTCCACATGATAGAAACCTTCCTTCATCGGTCTCCGCAAGCAGCATGACCCCAAAAGGCTACAGTATCCCTCCATCTGCACTGGCCCGATGCAGTCTCGTCCACGTAGCCAGATGATCAAAGTTTCGACATTGGTGCTGTGTGCCCCAACCATCCACACTAGCGATCTTTGCGCCATCAGGCCCATTCTGCAAGGTTTCCAACGTCTTGTCTGACGCGCACATAAGAGCTTGGCGGAGGTTGTCGAAACAGTGCTTCCATATGATCGGGTGAGTGATGATGATGCGATGTGTGATTTGCTGCGCATGTGATTGGAGGAGGGAGCATCAGCTGTTGCAGAAGTAGCGTGGGCTGTGTAATACCCTGTTCGTAGCTCGTTCTTGATCCAATCATTATGGACCATTCCTAACAATATCGGTGCAGATTGAGGACGACACCCCAAGCGGTGAAGTTGGTGGAACGTTACCACCGATCTTATGTGTTCTACGTCTAGTCTCTTGCCTGCATATTCCACAGGCTTGACGTGGGAATCCACAGCGACAAAGCCTCTGCCTACTAAGAGATAGTTCTTCAGCAGTCTTTGTCTTAGAGGAGTACTGAAAGCCACTTACAAGGTATGAGACGACTCCATGCCCGATCAGTCTTCGGAGAAGGCGCCTTGACAAATGTGTCGTGTGATCTGAAAGTGATGGCAAAAGGAGCAGGACCGACTATGAAGTATAGCAAAGATCGGTCAGACCTTGGTTTAGAAATCAAGCCGAAGAAAAGTTCCTTGTCCCCTTACCAATGCTCCAAGAACCGAGACGCTTCGGGTGATTGGATGCATGTGCTCCCACTCAGAGACCCAGAATGGCGCAAATTGCGCAGCTCAAGAAAGTCACATGTGGAAGTTTCTTGCTGCTGCAACGGTGGCGATGCGAAGGAACGAGCCTATCGTCTAGCAATTCCTCGGTGAGATCGTAGTTCGCTCTCATCCGCCTTTGAAAGTGCCATGGCATACAGAGAGGTGCGAAGAAACAAGGTTGCTAGGAAGGATTTTGGAGGATGCAAATTGCAGCTGCGACCGACTAATGTATAGAGTATCGATGCAGGCACATGCAATGGCTACGTCACTCGCTATCAGGGGGGTCAAGGTTTGGAAAACCACACTTTTGATGCTTTCACTCGGTTCCTTTTCAGGTTTCACGATATCCCATGAGCTTGGCACAGAGCTGTTCCATTGTATTGGATTGCCAAAGCTAGTTACCCAACGACCAGAGACCACATAAACCCTTTCGGTCTACCGTGATCTGAAACAAACTTCTCCGGGGACGCGATCTTGAGATTATCTGGCATATATCAACCCTACAGAACCCCGGAGGACATTTCCCCTCGACTTACGCGAGCTCAGTCTCAGGTCCAAGATCCGGGGGGCCCGTGGACGATCCTCACGGAAGCCGCCAGGATACGCCGGACCTATCGAACCATTCAACATTTCGTTCTTGCGCCAAGGATGGCTGGGTCAGTCTTACCCAAGGGAGGATGCACCAACATGCCCTCCTCGAGAAGGTCAATGGCTCGCCGGGCAGCCCACTCCATGGGTCCATCCCAATCAACGCATGTATGCTCTAGGGTAAACTCCGGCTGTGGCAGTTTGACGATCTGACCCCAGTGAAACGTAATCAGGGTTGTGTCACCGCGGCACTTGACGCTTTGTCTGAGGATTTCGATACAGTGCTCTAGTGTTTGCAGACACGGTCCTCATCAGTCCCTACTCCTGTCCAAGGCTATCAGGCAGGAAACACAGGGACTTGTATATCTGTATGCCCTCCCATAGTTTCTTTTGCGCGCTGGCCAAATCTATGGCCGTAGTAGCCCATACGAAAGGCTTGTCTGATACATTTCTTGATCGCAGGTAAAGTCAGACCTCGCATCCGAGAGCGACCGTTGGAAACATTGCTACCAGGCCGTGTAACTCGTGGATGGAAAACGGCCTTCTCGCCATGGTACCCACCACCATTGCCAAGAGGAATGGAGGATCGGTTGACTGCAAGCAAGTCCTCTGCTGGGGTTCTCATATCGGTGTCTGATCATGGTCAGCAAGAATCGTATTTCAACGAACAACAGATCCTCCACGTGGCTCACGTTGCAGTAGATCATGCCATGACTTGTCAAGAACTGGACGGGAGTTGCCAACATCTGGACTAGTAAGGTTGGGGGCGGCGTTGAACACATAGTTTATTATCTTGGAGAGCCTCTTGCGCCGGGCCTGCCATTCGCTGATGTGTCATTCTTTGGTTCTTCAACGGAGTCCAGTTTAGCGTACCCTAAGTCAAAAGGCAATGAGGGTCTTCCTCCACCCTATTTTGACTGCGGACGATAGTCAAGCTCACGAGAACGTTTATAGCCAAAAACATGAGATGTAGGGCAATAATTTGAGGATGTCTTCGATATCAAGGCGTGCGATCGAGATGATTAGCTCTGCCATCGTCGAGCTCGAGGCTATTGCTCCTATCATCCAGAGGGACTTTTTGGTCTGCATGACGAGACAAGGGCACTTTGGAGACTCGAGTGACGGTTCTCCGGAAAGCAATGTTTGGGGCACCATCGACTGCTTTCGAAAGCTTTTGAAGTGCTCTGTCTGAACCCTTGACATCACAAAGATACGAAGACGCTCCGACCCACCGGGACTGAAGATGTCCGTCCGAGAGATGGTTGGTGCGGATGGCATTTTTGGATACAGGATGAAGATTCCAGATTCTCGGATCACATGACGGATTGCTCGACGCCGATCCAGACGAGCGCTTTGATAAGCCTGATCACAAGGCCATTGAGACCTAGAGCATGCACATACACCCTCTCTCCAGGGGAGAGTCCAGCACAGGCCTGTGTGTGTAAGCTGAGCAGGAAAACCGATAGTCCGTCCGTGCTGGGTTTACATATGCAACATGCATATAGTTCGCATCTGCAGCTCGCAAATCTGGCGGTGCGGTGAAGCTACCACTCAATTTCTCCTCCACGGTTCGGAAACTCAAACGTAATAAAGCTTGCATCGAGCACATGGTTTCTCATTTCACGCGCAGCGCTGTGGCCTTTGTCTGATAACTTTCCCTCCACAACCTACCGGGAGAATTCCAGCTTTGTCTGACTTACCGTCCTGCTTCTGAGCCAACAATCCTCAGCCATCCACACTAAGAATGTACCTATCGCACCTCTTCTGCTGGTCCCTGGCCTTAGCCTCAGGTGTGACCCGGCATGCCTCTGGCGCCGGTACCTGGGAAGGAGTGATCACCAACAGTTGCCCGTGCATGCCATCTGTTGCTGATAAGTCTTCGGGGGCCCTAGCGATCGAAAAGCGTCAAGACGCTGATGCTGCTTATGGAGTCTATGAGAAGAGGGATGCCGCGTATGGTGTTTACGAGAAAAGACAGGACGCGGATGCTGCGTGCGGGGTGTGTGAAAAGATAGGATGCGGACGCCGCGTGGGGTGTTTATGAGAGATAGTTACGCCGGTAGCGCAGCCTGATAGTTGAGCTTCCTCGTCGCGGGATTAGGAAATGGATCAGGGGATATGAAAGGAGGCGTGGTCCAGGATACCAAATTGCCGGTTCTGTATAGTCCATATGCTTCAGTCACCACTACAGCTGCAACGTGATAGTGTTGGAAGGTGTAACGGTTGGTTTGTTATTATATGGAGGAGTACTGCTATTTGTGGTATGTGCCAAGCATATAGGGCTGAGAGGCTAACACTTCTAACACATAGTGCACGGCATTTCCATGTCTATAGTGGGTCTTCCAACAATAGATAGCTTCCATCGCTGTCCTGGCGCTTGATACCGCGATCGTTTCTTCCATGCAGCCGGCCACGGTACGCGGTATAACAGACCTTTAGGATTCAGAGTGCCGCGTAGAAGAAGCTGGATTTGGCTGACCAGCTGATCTTCCGTGAATCGACTCAAGAGGATCGAGTGGACCCTTTAATTCTCGCTGGCAGGCCTTCCCTCTCAGGATCTATAAGGCAAGGTTTCCTGCACAAGTTTTGGAATCGGTCCGCTTGAAGTACCCATCATCTTACAGATCTCCATACTGTAAATCTTGCCCGCCGTGACGTCGCCTTTGAGTGCAAAACGTAAACGTCGATTAAGTCACGGTAGGAGCTATAAAATACGAGATTCCTGAGACCCCTAGAACCCTTGAGACAGGAACTGATCATCAGATCGCAACAATGACATATAGCTGAAGGAAACTCGAGGATGTACGACGGGGCGATGAACTCATTACCATCAATCGGTGAAGGTTGCCTTCCAGCCTCAGTGACCAGTTGGAGCCTCGAGGGGTATTCTGGAAACACTCCCAAAGCCACAATAAGACTTAAATCTTACACCACGTTTCCTCGTGGATGTGGCTGCACGACTTTCGTTCCACCCGTACTCCTCATCTTTTCCCTTTCCATCCTTACCGCGGTCTTCGAACCTGGTGTCCATCTCCGTGACCTCCAGAATTCTGTTCGTGGGCACGATGTTTACCCGGCTACTGTTTTCGTTCGGCCAGCTGTACGCTGCTCCACGGCTCGCACTGTTGGCCGGTCGCACAATCTTCGTGGGAACGGTCTGAAGCTCGTAGGAAGACTCGTGGCGTGGACTAGAGAGCTTGCTGTGAGATTTCCTTGTCATGGAGACCCTAACTTGGATATTGTCGAACAGGGTTTTGAAGATAGGGCGAAGAGTCGGAAGGCAGGCGGCAAATATGATCACATTGATTTCGAGGCTATGGACGGGTGTCGTCGTGAGTGACGATGGTTTGAAAATTGAGGTCAAAGTGTTGGTACTCACGCGTTCCAGATCAGTAGGTCGACCGTGATCCCTATTGTGCCATCAGTGGGGTTCAGACCTCAATTGATGCTTGCGGTCATACAAGTGAAGTCGGAGTGAACGGTCAATGTTGGCAGATAGGAGGTCTTCACGGCCGCACAAATGCCAGCGCTAGATCAAAAGGATTCGGTTAGACGAACATGTCAGGGCCGCATACGCCAGAGAGGTTTCTTACAAGAATCCCAAGCCGAGAAGCGCGCTCAGACCAGCCTTTTTTCTCTTGTTCAATTGTAGGTTCCAGATCATAGTGATCCCAAATATGGCGAGGGCAAAGTCCACAAACACAAACCAGCCTTTATGTAATGTCAGCTGAGCGGTAAAGTTTGCATGGAATCCTAGACACACATGCAAGCGCCACGTCGAGATCGTTTATCTTTTTTGGATGCGGGCACTTGCCTGCCGAAGGTATCCAAAGCGCCTTTGGTGGGGAACATTGGGCGAAGATGGAGATAATAAGTATGCAGGCAGCTATGAATGCGGAGATGGATAGGAAGTAGAGAATCCTTTTCCTCCATCTATTCGGTGCCATAAGTCGGCCCATCAGAATTGCAACCGAGATCTTGCCCGTCGCAATGGCCATGATACAAAATGTTTGCGATACCCAGTTGAACAGAGTGGTCTCCTCGAGCTGTGCAGAGCTCAAGTACATGACATGACGAGCGCCGCCTTTGGCTGCGTAAAGCGTGAAGAATACAGAATAGGTTATTGTGAGCCCCTAAACTCACGTGTCAGATGCTTCTGATCATTGTCCTCCCCTGGGCTTCTCGTACCATGGTGCAAAATATAACCCAGTCATCCCACCACAAATTTCGGGTGATCCATACCCGAGAATATACCCTGAGACCAACAACTATCAAAGAGAGCGAGCAAAAAGCCCAAGTGACTATCACCAACTCATCAGCCCGATTGTGATCTCCCTCTGGCGAAGGAGGCGGCGCTGCCATTGTAAACGGTAAAAGCGAGCGAAGTAACGAGGTTTGCCAGATGAAGATGTGTGATCTTAGGGCAGATAGACCCCTGCTGTAATTTACGGAAATAGGACGGAGAAGGACGCGATTTATAACAGTCTCTTACGCCGAGCTAGAGCCTATTTGCAATTTTGAGAACGTCATGGAACCGGTGGTGGTCACCATGCCGTACCTTTGCAGTGTTACTTCGGAAGTTGAGTGTCTGCAGGACGGCCAAGTCAAGTTCTTGTGGAAAACTATGTGCGTGCACACAGTGTACCCTCCAAAGCTATCAGGTATCCACACTCGTAAAGTGGGAACAGGGATGTGGCAGTATCTGTGAAGCAGGTGCTAGAGGGTAAACAAAGTATGTACGATATCTCGGGCTGGACAGCGTGTATTTTCTTTTGTAAAGCTGATAGTGAGCCGTACCTGCGCCTTCTGATTGGCTAATTTATTACTCTCGACGTTGAATTAGCGGATTTCAAAGGGATCTGATAAGTGTCGGCCCTTTTCGGTATGTGTACACCCCTTTGGATCGGGCTGATGTGAGCGACTGTTGGAATAAAATATGCGCGCTGAGCTCCTCGGACATACGTAAAGGTGTGAGGCATTTTCTTCGAAGGTTGCTGTATTCTGCCATATTTCTGCAGGGGAACGGACCCGTCTCTGATGCAACCCTACAGAAAAGAAAGTAGGCTCTTACTTGAGTTTCCCGTCGAAGCCCCGTCCCAGCCCGGCCTATTACGCAGCGTAAACGGATCCGACTGCTTGGCTGCTTGACGGTGTGATGCAATGTCGGTTAAAGTTGCTGTATTTCAAGACCATTTTGTACGAAACGGGTTCGACTGCTTTAACAGGTAATGATGTGAGAAATTATATCCGATGGAAGGGGTGTACATGTATCAAAAAGGAGGAACACATATTCGGTCCGATTTGAAGTCGCTATGGTTTGAATGAATTATGGGTGTGAGAAATCTTCTTAGATGCAGGTCAAAGCTGCTGTGATTTAAGACAATCATGCATAAAGCGGACTTGACTACTTGGACAATTGATGATGTGAGAATGCACTTGAAAGTGTTGAAGACCATCCTGCAGAAAGCGTATCCGACTAACTCAATGAGTAATGACGTGAGAGGCTTTCTTCGCTGCAGATGGAATTTGTGAGCCAAAATCGCGCGTCCCATTAAGACTTGACTCTCAAGGATTGATGTTGATGTTCATAGAAAAGTGAGCTCAGGTTTGAGTATAAGTATCTGCTAGCGTCATCGTCTGTTCTCCCGTGAGCTAGTATATGCTATACGGCTAGAATCACATCCCTCGATGACAAGCAGCATCCAATATGGCATGGAGAACAGTACCCTACCAACCGAAGTGTCATCATTGGCTGGAAGCATGGCGGGGCTCGTTAGTGTGCGCATGTGGAGCATGCGTCAGCCATGCATCAATAAGGTAACCCTACTTGATGAGCTGAGGATTTTCTCGCAAGCCTCACCAGATCATCACCGCCATTACCTGTCAGCTTTGGAATCTGGTGATCTAAACGATTTCTGACTCTCTTTAAACCTCAGTGTCTCAAAAAGCTTGGCTAGCCTCTCATCACATGCCAACGCTGTTCAACCATGGAGGTCAACCTTTCCTCCCTTTCACGTCAAATTGAGACAATAAGTAAGCTTCCTCCTGAAGAAGTATCGGAAGCTCTAAGCCCCGATGCCGCGAGGGAACTACGACGGAATCTGAACAGACTGAGCGTCGCTTTGGAGAGTCCCGGGGATATTGTTGACCGTATCGTGTACTCTGTGAGCCCTCTTCATACAAGAGCCCACGTCTCCCTTCGAATGCAACTGCTCGGTGCTGATGCGATGGCTTGGACTAGCCCCTAGACTTGGTCGCGATCCGCCTTGCTGTTGATCTTGGTATATTCAAGATCTTGGCTGACAGCCAGGAACCGAAGAGTATTCAACAACTGGCGGGGGCGACCGGGGCAGACGCAACGCTGCTAGGCCGAATTCTCAGATTACTAGCCAGCATTGACGCAGTTGCAGAGGCAGGTCCAGAAACATATGTGGCGACAAAGATCTCAAGGGCCTTTACCACGGCGAAAGGTATCTCTGGCGCAGGATTCTTGTATGTACCTGCTGTGGCATTTTCCAGTCCCACATTTGACCCAAAATTTGCAGCGTAGACTGTCTTGTGCACGCTTGGGCCAGCCTTCCTGCTACCCTAGCCAAATCACATTACCAGAACCCTACAGACCATCTCCACACCGGGCTCCAAGTCGGCTTGCGAACCGACATGCACGCGTTCGAATGGTGGTCCAACCATCCCAAAGTCTTCAACGACTTCAATATCTTCATGACTGCCCAGCGCGAGGGGCGCGCTTATTGGCTCGACTTCTACCCGTTCGAGCAGAAGCTGTTAGCCGAACCTCGTGACAGTGAGCACGACATCCTCTTCGTCGATGTCGGCGGAGCGCTTGGGAGTGAGATCAGAGAGCTACGGAAGCGATATCCAGCGTTGAAGGGTCGGATGATTCTTCAGGACCGGCAACAAACAATCGATCACGTCTCAGCGGACTCCGGAATGGAGGCGATGGTGCACGATTTCTTCACGCCACAGCCTGTTACTGGTAAGGTTTTCTCAATATCTTCTTCCATAAATTACAGCGAGCACTCTCCCTGTCCTGAACGTACTTCTTTTTCTCCACCGAATGCTCGCAAGATCCCCATGTTTTCTCTCGCCTATCGTCTTCTAACAAATGTCGCCTAACACCTTCTTCAACAGGCGCACGATTCTACTACCTCCGCAACATTCTCCACGACTGGCCTGAGCCCCTCGCACGCCTCATCCTCCAACATACCAGCTCGGCCATGACACCCGGCACGTCTAGGCTACTCATCAACGAACTCGTCGTTCCGCTCCGAGGCGGTGGACCTTTCCCACCGCACTCGGATTTCAACATGATGTCAATCGTCGCCGGGATGGAGAGAACGGAAGCTCAGTGGAAGGAGCTACTTGGGAGTGTCGGACTGGAGATTCTGGAGATCTGGACTGGGGACGGGGAGACCGAGAGCATCATTG
This sequence comes from Letharia columbiana, assembly GCF_014066305.1. Lineage (NCBI taxonomy): Eukaryota > Fungi > Ascomycota > Lecanoromycetes > Lecanorales > Parmeliaceae > Letharia > Letharia columbiana. The sequence goes on from NW_023501082.1 coordinate 114,891, forward strand.
AGGCCGTTGCTGCTGTTCGGGATGGACTAGACGTTAACGGCTAGCGAGAGCTGAAGTTACTAAACAGATCATTGACAACGTTCCATGATGCAAAGGTCTAACGCAATCGCCTTCCTCGCGGGTCCTCAGCGCCTTTATAATGGAACCATGATATCTAGCATACCATGAGGCCATGAAAGCGCCGATGCCTTGTCTTTGGTGTGAAGGAACCCTGTTGTGCGTTGTGTTGAAAATGAGTACACTCTTTTGACTGGGTGTCTGATCACAACAGAAAGAAGATTTGTTCGATAGCTTTTTTAGTTCCTTCCCGATTCCGCGTCAATCTTTCCTCCTCGGACTCTGGGAGAGACCACATCTACACCACCCCTCCCAGTCCGGCTCGATCGCTACGATCCAAGAACGGCGCGATGAGTGTTATTCGGACCGAGTAGCCGTATCTGCCATCGTTCCCGCAAAACCCCTAGGTCTTCCACGCGCAGGAAAACTCCGTTGATTTGGATCTTGTGAATGGAGGAGTGGCTGTCTGCACGCTGGTCCGTCGGGTCTTCCTGGCTTCCGTCGAGGTAAAACAAGTCTGGATCATTTGGTCCGGTTTTTGTGTCTCCCCACGCCACGACTCATCAGAACCGAAACCTTTGAGGTCGTGGATGCATGTGGTAGGTACGTACGTACGTCGAGGCGCTATCGTGATTTCCACCACTCGCCCCGAATGTCGGCTTGTCGGACGTGTTTGGAAGATTTCTTCCCGGGCACTGAGACCCGTTCTTCGGGATTCACAGACGACTCGTAGCAGCTGTGACGCTCAGTCTCAGCACCCTCATGGACAAACGACTCCCTCACACGCTGCCGACGTCGTAGCTTCATCCTCGTTAGGAGATATGGGAACGGAATCAAACCAGTATCGAAGCGAACGAGAAAGAAATCCCAGACACACATCACAAACCGACGACGCCGAAGGCTATGAAACAAGGCGGCGCTGTACAAAGCCTCTTGCGGCTTCAAGTTTTGAGTCCGTGAGATGAATGCTGGGTTCTGGTGTGCTGTGACTCTTCCGCTGGCCCGAGGTAGGACCGGGCTCCGGTAGCAACGACCCCTATGTATTTGTGAGTAATTGTGGACTCGCATGGTTTGTAGGTTTCGCTGCTTTGAAAAGGGGTGTTTGATTGGTCGCTGAGGCGAACATGACCGTGGGTATTGCTCGTGCTGAGAGTCAGCTTCCTGACACCTGAAGGGTGTATTGGGATGTGGTGTAGGTTGTATGCCATGAGCATGATCCTGATGATGTAAGGATATGATTTCTTCTGGTATGCAAAGCTATGATACGTTCATAAGTTTTGAAACAACGGTTTTTCGGCGGAGCTTTGCTTCCCAAGCAAAGGATACTGCTCTCCATGCAACGCCAATAGTCTTTGTACACTCTCTTTCCCTTTCTTTTTCCCACTTTTATTTATTCACTCTAATCCTGCCACACATCCACGCTCTCCTTCCTCCTCTTCTTCGACGGCGTTTCACAGATGTCTTGGTAGTTTTGAGCTAGGGATCTCTTGTATCCTCTGTGACCTGTTGACGGAGGAGTCGGCAGCTGCGAGGTTTCGTCCGTTCTGCCTTCCTGCTTGGCCAGACTTTTAGTGCAGGCAACTTCTTCCAGCTGGTCCAGGAGCTGGGAGCTGTGGTCTGGAATCTGTCTGTCCTTCTGTGGCGATGAGGGTAACCCGAATCGGGAACCTTTCCCAGCTGGGGCACTTCTGTTCTCCAAAGGCTTTTTCTTCTTCGGTGTAAGGAGGACTCGGGGTTGTGTAGATTTCTGTAGACTGGAAACGGAACCAGTCATCCAATTCTCTTTGTCATTCGACGGCTTGGCTGCCACGATCCCATGTGCGACGGCCTTCGGTATCTGCTTGTCATTTGCCTTCATTACCTGCATACTCAGCCTTGGTTGTGTCTGAAATATATCCGGTCGATGCCTCCTCATGGAGTGAACCCAGGCGTCGCAGTCCATGGACACCCAATAGTCCAGTACATCCTTCCATACACTTGCCGAGGGCTTTGTCAGATTAATAAATATCACCATCCCCTTCCCTCCAGCTCTCGCATGGACAGCCTTAGCGAACTCTCTGACCATAGTCTTAAGCCCATGTACATGGAGCGATGTGCCCAAAATCAACAACACATCCGGCTTCATTTTTAGATCTGAGGCAGTAATGTCTCCCACGGCATCAGCCGATGGATGTTCCTCTCCGTAGAGCACAATATTCGGCCTCAAGGACCCAATCTTTGTTCCGCGCTTCCCTCGATTCTGCCGATCCTGGTTTGCCGCCGCACAAAGCTGACATGTTGGAGCCTTTCCAGCAAGCAGCCGCGTACTATGTCGGTCTTCCCATTCGCATGTCTGCTGGCAAAGCGTACACCTCAAGACTCTCAAGTCCCCGTGCAATTGCACAACTTCACATCCACCGTCGAGGTCAGCCCCCGGCTGCGTCCGTGATGGCAATCTCTGACCCTCCATTGATTTCTTGGTGAACCGCGTTCGACTGCCCTTTCCCTGGGTCATATCCGTATTCAATCCTTCCATTGCCTCCAACCCATCGATATTCTGCGTGTAGCATCTAACCAACTTCCGCGTGTCTCGTAGGGTCTTTATGAAGCGATGAGTAGATGTGGCTTTCTTGACTTCTTCGTGTATTTTCTGGCGGAGAGATGCGATGAAAGTATAGAAGACTGAGGTGCTGATGGGATCCTTCCATAACTGGGCGTCGAAGAGGTCTTTGCCTTTGACGTTCTTGGGAATCGAGGGAGGTATAGACTTTGACTTTGTGGAGGGAGAGGGAGGGCTGGAGGATTTCCTTATCGTACCACCAGAGATTGCGCCTAAGGGAACAGCATCGCGTTGGGCTTTTATGAGGGAGTAGAGTCCTTCTTCTGAGCGGAAGTCCTACAGCGGTAATTAGTATAATGGGTGAAGTGGGGCGGCTTCAAGCTTACTGGTATGCCACAGTTTGTAGATATACCGGCCCCTGTGAACACAACAACTTTCTTTGCTGCTGCTAGTGTGTTGGCGATATTCTGAAGCTGACGATTGTTCTCTGGTGTGACTTGGAGGATAGGCATTTTGAGGGAGATATCAAAATGCAAGCTCAATCGAATTTGATGCTGAATCGAAATACTCAGACTACCTTGGGTTACCGATGAGGCTGCTGAGAGATACAATGGTACAGGCTCTGGTTATGCGTAGCTGCGGATAATGCAGTGTTCCCAACGACGCGACTTGAACAGACGCGCCTTATCTTAGCGCACCTGTTATCCACTTAGTATTGCATAGAGTGATACTTGGCGCCAAGGCGAAAAACGATGCCTCACCAAACAAGATGGAATGGAAGTGTTTGATATGGCTAGACCTTGCTGTCACTAAGTTAATAGTTCAGAAGCCAGAGTTGTAAAGGGCATGTGCACGAGGTTCATATATATAATTTCTAGCTTACTCCCAGCAAGATGAATTTCATCAGTCATCCTTATTCTCGTTCATTGCACCATGGCCATTCTTTATTGCCTGGGTCTTGTCCAGAGGCCAATCCAACATCCCCTGCCTATCTAAGTAGTAGGTTTTCGAAATTTCATTGCTCCTATCACGCTCGCTCCAACCATCCCCAAACCAGCCAAATTCGTTGCCATCAACGTACTCGTAGTCAAAGTCCTCCCATCGTACCTGGTCTAGGGCCTGGATAGCATGCAAGCTGCTACCAGGCCATAAAGCTGTCACCCTGCCGTCTTTGCCAGACTTGTACCAACTGCTACAGTCCTCGCTGAAGACAGTGCCCTTGAAGTATTCATCACAGAAGTTGGCGAAGCGATTGACAGCGCTAGGTTTGGGCTGCATGCTGAGGATGTTTTGCGTTTGTATTTTAGCCAGGCAAGATGCGAAGTAGGTGGATTGGCGTTCTAAGATCATGATGAAGTTGCCGGTGCCGAGAGCGCTATTGGGGCCGACGGACATGAAGTAATTGGGAAAACTGTCAACCATCATGGAGAGGTAGCTTGATGTACGCTCGCTCCATCTGTCAATTAGCGAAGTGCCATTAATGCCATAGACCGGAAAGCGATTTAAAAAGCTGGTGTCAAAACCTGTCGCACAGACGATTGCGTCAACCGGGCGGTGGGTGCCATCGTAAGCGGCGATGCCAGTCGATGTGACGTGGGAGATTGAAGTCGGAATGACAGAGACATTGTCGGCAGTTAAAGCTTCAAGGTAACCTGGGCCTGGTGTAAGGCGCTTGCACAAAGGCGGAAAATCTGGCAGTATATGGTCGGCCACTTCAGGCTTCTTGCCCAGGCGGTCGCGCATCGATTGAGTGAAATATTCACGGGCATCTTTTTGTGCGTCGCTTCCACGCACAATGACGTTGTGGCCGCCCTGGAGTTCTGCTTCAATGTTCTTGCGAAAGGTTAGATACGAAGCGGGATCCTTCCGCCATTCGTCCTTCTCTTCTTCCGTGAAATCAAAGTTGCCAGCTGCGCCATGGCGCTTTTCAATCTCACCTCTGGCGAAGGTCCCAGCTATCCAAGTTCGTCCTCGGATGTAGTGATCGAGGTGCTGCACTTCTGGTTGCAAGCTTGGCACGATCTGGATGCCGCTCGATCCAGCTCCGATGACAGCGACTTGCTTGCCCTGTTGACGTTTTCAGCAATTTGCACTGAAGGACTTTTGAGAGATGTTCACATTGTAATCATAGCTTTCATCCCACGCCGCGCTGTGTAACAGCTTTCCTCCAAAGCCGTGCAGCCCAGGGATTGGCGGCCATCTCCACTCATTCAAGGCCCCAATGGCTGTGATCAATGCATCTCCTTGATCCTCAAATACTACTCCCGTCTTGACATTTTCGAGCTTGACTCTCCACTTCGCTGCGCCTTCGTTCCATCGTGCCTCCAGCGCTTTGTATCCCAGCTTCATGTATTGGCGGCAGTCGTATTTCTCAGCCACCCGCTTCCAGTATTCCAAAATCTCGGGGGCTTTAGCGTAAAAGGAAGTCCATGCTGGATTGGACTCGAAGGACAGCTGGTAGCAGTGAGCGGGTATATCTATGGCGCGATCAGCCGTAGCCTCATGAATTTGGAAGCTTTAGTACTCACCACAAGCACATCCAGGGTACTTGTTCTCGAACCATGTTCCTCCCAGCTCCTCGTTCTTGTCGTATATGACGAGATCGAGTTTTCGTACCACCTGAGGTAGATTGATTGCAGCAAGAATCCCTGATACGCCGGCTCCAATACAAATGACTTTCAGTGGCCTGACAGTATCAACGCTCCGGTTTGGTATTATTGATCTCGACGTCAGAGGTGTGGCAGAAGGCATTATGAAGGAGTGATGTTATGAGAAAAGATGAGACAGGAGCAATGAGTCCATCGATTTGCTTCAGCGTTACACTGGCCGTGGCAGTTTTAGCCTGGATTCGGAAGCTCGTACCGATGGAAGTACTGCTTGTGTGCTCGGGTTGATTGGCTGAAGCGGTCCATCAGCAAGACTTAGTCATTGGGCTTCCCCAGACGAGGAGAAGCCTGGTACCCTGACCGTTGACCCCAGATGTTCATCGTAGCCCGCGCCGCTAGGCAATCAGATGCGGCGTACATATGGGAGGGAGGGGGGGAAGGTCATGGACGTCTAGCAAGACGGATAAACAATGGCGGGGTAATTAAGTTGTCTTGTAGGAATCTCTTTTGGTCTCGCTGGACATAGGAGACGTAAGTTCGTACAGTTAGTGGAGCCTTAGCGGCAAAGATGTAGTGCCAAGACCGGCAGGCGAGAGCGGCAATCCTTCGGGAAGGAGCACCCGACTTCAGTTTCCCCACGAGAGGACATCATATCTGTACTCCGTTAAAAAGACCTCTCCATTGCAGGCTTTGCAGCTCCTCTTCTTCATGTGTGTATCTATCTTCTTATCTATACTGCCTCATTGCCTCAATGTGAAACCTTGGTCCTTACGGTACTAACTCGCTCTACATCATAGTGCGCAACAGCAACTCCTGAGAAGATTGCCTACCTGTACCTACAGCAACAAGCTCCACCTCCTGGTGTGGTACCCACATTAAAACCCCGTGTCCAGCATCGCTTGTATATAGCCTAAGCCAACAACAATTCATGCCGGACACCTTCCCTCTGTTCCGTCGCATGAAACGTTTGCATGTGGTGGCGCAACATGCGGTCTTTGACCTCTCAAGCGCTTCAATGGCGGGGATTTTTCACGGCGTGAAGCCCACTCTATCCAATTATCTCCAATATCACTATCTTATCCCCCAGTTGCCCACGTTTCAAGCTGCAGTCGGCTTGGAACGGCGCGAGGCAGTGCCGGACGTCTATTTTCCGCGCTTGAATCCATTCGAGCCCATGAAGAAGGAGGCGTCTCCCGGGACTCCTAAATACCCTGCGTCTTGCAGCATGGTAGGCCAATCAATTCGACTTGCTACGTCACTCCCCTGGCGCTTGTGTGGGAGATTGGGATACCTGATAGACACCCTTCAGTCTCAGTGCCTTGAGATACTCTCGCTCTCTCTCCTAGTCATTCGCATGTAGCTTGTCGCTTGCTGTTCTGTTGTTTCATTCTGTCCTTCGAAAACTCGATTGAATTGATATCTACAATCCTCAGCTCAAGTGCAAAGACTATGATATAAGTCGCATGACCTGCTCCCACGGTTCGTACTCTATCCTTCCTTACCAACTGGGTTCAACTTTGCTGCTCCAAAGGCATCTTGATAGCTATGGCTAACCTCCTATCCTACAGCCTTGTTGCCGTGCTCGTAGCTGTCTCATTGGCCGCCCCTAATCCTGCCGTTAACAGAATCGATGCTCCCCCCCAGAGACCACATTCTACCACCATTATCGGTTCAAAAACAACCCTCAGCTCATCGACAGCGCCACACATCACCCTCAAGCCAAGAAAACCCGCCGTCAACAGGATCGATGCCGTTGGTGTCAATGTACACGGTAAACCCACCAGCAGCTCAGCCCACAGCAGTAGCTTTCGGACTCTCGTCAGCACAACGGTGGGACCACACATCGCTCTGAATCCCAGGGACCCCGCAGTCAACAGGATCGATGCACCTGGCCACAAGCCTCATTCCAGCACCCGGACTAGCTCAGCAACAGCCGCTAGCTCATCGAATAGACCTCACGCTCCTATTGAAGAACGAGCCCCAGCTGTCAACAGAATCGATGCGGTTGGCAATGGTGTGGTCGACCAGGCCTTGGTCAGCGTAGTCGGTGGAACCCCTGTCACTCTAGCTATAACCGATGTCCAACAGCTAGAGGTAGCAGCGTAAGACATTTTCCTACTTTTTCATTTTATTACGGCTGACAAAGACTTGCGAAGTACCGAGATCATAGGCGCCGCAGCAGCTCCCATGCCCGTCATCAGTGTCAACCCGTTGCCAAATAATACGGCTGTCCCTGCATCCTTCTTTGCAGGCCCTACACCTAGCAGTAGCGCTATACCTTTCGAAGTCCCAGACACCGAAACCGTCATCTACATCACAGTTCACCCCGACCGCCCCATCGCCAAGCTTGATATGGGCCAAGTCCTACTTCACGCCATGTCCGAGTTACGCGAAACCATTAACGAAAATGGGGAGGATGGCTGGTTGCCCGAAGACGACTGGTCATGGTTTGCGGAGACGTGGGATTGCTTACTAACTGCGGATCGGAATTTGATCCCCGGACCGGGTGGCCGTGCGCAGCATTTGACGTACGGAGTTTTGCACAACGCGTTGGTGGGACTGTGGGGCGCGATGTATTCTCATGGAAGGTACTTTGCGTGCGACTTTGAAATTGAAGATGCACAGTGGGGCATTGTGGGAAGTGGGAGCATGAATTCTTGGGACAAATCGGAGGGGAGTCTCACTACCTCCTAGATTAAGAATCCCTCGATGTGGTATGTACGGTGCCAAGGGATTGCGTGGAGCCTCTTGGTACATTCCTACACAGCGAAGCATCGTCTGTCAAAATATGGTTCTCGGCCACGTTTCAGCTATGACTCCTGCGCGTGTCGGCTATGTCACCAGATTTGTATGGGGTGTGGGGGTCGAAGACATACCCCAGGAGAGTTCTGAGAGTAGAATAATTGATGCAACCTACACATCACACCTGAAATTTTGACATCGTCGTGGGGAGAGCGGGAATTTGCTGACACGTAGCAGCTTTCAAGCTCTCGCTCAACACTGTGACTAGCTCCGTGTGCGGGGAATATATCGATACGATACATATGATTCATCTTACCACAACCGTCTATGAAACCTCAAAACGCAATCTGTTTTCGCAAGCACGTGATCATCGCAACCAAAAGCAAATGACCATTTCCCCCCCTTTTCAAACAATGAACCCACAGTCCCAACTCCAAGTCCCTCCTTCTCCAGATCTCCCTCGTTAACCATCATCACAGCGTAATGTGAATGGCGCTCTGAAGAAAAGCACCACCTTCTGAGTTGTCATCACCGGCACGGGAAGTCTCAGAGCCGTCATCGGGAGTGTCAGCGCCGCTGTCGGAGCTATCAGGGCAACGACCATGGTCGCCCACTTCAGCTGGAGACGGGCGCGCCCTGTCGATGGAAGTTTCTCGAGGGGCTGCGCCAAGATTGTTCGGATTGTTGAATGCTCCAGCGCCATCACGAGGGGCATCTCTAATCTTCGCGTGAGCAACGGGGGCCGGGGCGTGTTGTTGATCGCGAGGAACCTCTTCGGCGACGCCTTCGGCAGTAGCGTAGGCCACGGCAGCTGCGACAGCTGGGTGATTTGCATCGTTGGCTAGCTCGGCCTGTACACGAGCTGCGACTTGCGCAGGGGTCACGGAGTCGTAAGAAGGAGGCGCCTGCTGGTTACGGCCTCGGGATCTGTCAACATTGTCATTGGCGCGTTGGTCTTGTGGTGGACTTTGACGATTCCCAGCTTGATGAGGTTGACTTGGATCACCACGCCACACACGATGAAACTCCACATCGCCATCCCAGATATCTGCTGGGCGGGGTCCAGCGACACGAGGCATTCGGCCACGTCTATCTGGTAGGTCACGTCCAATATCGTGGACTTCGAAATCTTCAGCCTCCTGCCGCTCCCGCTCTCGATCCCCAGCATCGAGTTCATGATGCATTTCGATAAGGAATGCTCGATGAATTATCTCTGCAGCTGTTGGAGCTCGTATTTCTCCAGTGAACTCGTCTCTATAATCATCAAACACGGATCGGATAGTGAGATCTGAGGGGTGGTATCCTCTGAGACGATTTCTAAGATGACGACGTGCTTCGTAGATGCTGTCCTGAAGATGATCGTCATCGAAATCGTCCTGGAAGCAGTATTCTGTGCGATAACGTCCTGCTCTACCCAAGTCACGACGATCCAAGCGCCACCCCATGTCGAAATAATTGTCGTAGTTGTCCGGAAAACTGTCGTAGTTATTCAGACGGGGCTCCATGCCGCGTCTCACTTGAGGCCGAAGGCCACTCAAATAATCTACGTCCATGTCACGGCTCCCACGAAGCCCACGTGGAGCATGAAGGCTTCGTAGATTGAGGTTCGTGTCAAGGTAGGGCCATTGATCAAAGTGGCCCATCCCGATGTCGCGAGCGGGAGAGGGCAGCCGATCGCTCCTCAATCGGTGCCTACGAGAATCGCCGTGTAGCTCATCGTCGAAGATAAACCCGCCATCAGCTTCATCGTATGAGATTGGACCGCGGTTTCGGCGACGTCCACGTCGATCAAATTCCAGCTCCTCATCAGCCGCATCGTATGGGGGTGGGCTAGGGTACCGACGTCCGCGCCGACCGTGTTCGGCTGGTCCCAGGTCGTTGTACTGCTGCTCCAGGGGCGGATAGATGTCTCGATCCTGACTTGCAAGCCCACGGCCAACATGTCTGAGGTTTTTTCCGCGACGAGATTGTCCGTAACGAGGGGGTGTCATTTCTTCGTCGTCTTCGTAGCGATCATGTTCACGCGCAGGCCGACGCTGTGGCATACAAACTCGTACTGTGTCGTTGGCTGTAGTATCGCGCTCAAGGAGGTATGGCACGTCCATTGCCGTGTAGCGAGGCTGTCCTGCCATGTTGATGTGGTAGAAGCTGGGTCCTTGTGAGGGTGTTGGTGAGTGGGAGAATGAGAGCCGGCTAGAGGGAAGGGCAAGGATGGTACACACTTTTTGAAGGTATGAATTGACAACTGCGTTAGGTATGGCTGATGTTGCAAAAAGTGGTGTAGTTGTTGTAAGGTGATGTAGGAAGGAAAGAACAGTGTAGCACGCACTGGATTCTTCTTCCACAAGCTGGATGTCGAAGGCTAAATGTCGAGCACAAGAACGATGAGCAACACAGCACTGGGTTGATTGAAAGTGTTAACGCACCGGAAGTGTTTTAGCTTCGTTTCGTGTTAGACATCACGAGGCAGTGCTCTAATGCCAAGGCTATAGGGCTGCCATTCGAACAGTGACACCCTACCACTTGAGGAGTATTTGCGTTGCCGTCTTACCCGATTGGTTGCTCAAGCCGAAGCACTTCTCTTACATTCCGGTTATATCTACGTATCCGTATAAGTGGGAGCAACGTTATATGAAACATGGGGAACTCTCAGCTACTTACAACATATATCCTGCTGTTGTTGTTTCTTTCGTTTTGTTCCCCTCGAAGAATGTATTTGGCAACCTCGGGTGCCAAATAGACGGCCAGACAGGCGTTCGATATATATGTCAATTCATGGATGCAATACAAATCCAGCACTAGTACTCCTCAGCTAGTCGGGAGAGATTTCAGTGGAAGTCATACATGGAGAGAGGCTCAAGATTCTAAGTCCGCACAGGCAAATCGTTAGGAAAAGTGGCAACCCTACAAGCTCCCATGTTTCGTTTCTGCATACTTGTATGGGTGTCAACCAGAACGAATTGACTGTTTGTATTAACTCAATCGAACTTGGAACCTTTGCCGCGGTAATGGCCCCCTCTATGCATGACTTTTGCTCGATCCTTCTCGATGAAGGAGCAAAGCCAGCCTACTCGTGATGTGGAGAAATATGCATTTGCAAAAAGTATCCGGTACAGAATCCTCTGAGACTTTGAATACTGATATTCAGCCTCCGCAGTATTGCAAGGCTGTAGGTTAATGCCTTGTGCGTAAGAGACTTCTCTGCGTGAAGTGATGTAAGAAGAATGAATTTGCGGAGTCGCAGAGAGATCTACGACCGCGCTAAGCTGGAAGGAGCTTATCAGATAATCTTCGACCGGAAAGCGCAGCTCTACAACAACTGTACGAAATGACCATAGTGGACTGAGTGTTAGTAGGTCTCATATTCGTAGACCTTGGCTTTGATGAATTTCATAGTGGCAAAGGGAGACATTTATCAGCAGCAAGTCATGAGTATACTCGTTCTAGATCAGCAGGTGACTCTATATTCAATTTTGTCACTCTTAGAGTCATAACATTCTCTTACCCACCCTCTCACACCTATACATAGCTATTTATTCACTTCAGATCTATGCCGCATAGATATAAGAATTTCCTTGACTCTGGGATACGATATATAACTACTCAGGCCTGCTAAACCCGGCGTTGAGACGGCCTGATCACATATACATATATTTTGCTGTGCCCCTATAATGTGCATCGAATATGAGACAACTAAGTCTTCATTGTTAGTCGGAGACGGATCTTGGTTGCTGGAATTCAAATTGCAAGGTAAGTGACAAAGCACATTTGTAGCTCTGATTCCCACTCGTCGTACTAACCTCTCCAGTGCCTCAATGCTCTCAGTCCGAATTGACGCAGCAACCTTTTCCCTTTGGGGTCTTTCGCCGAGTGGAGACCATTTCATAGGAAGTAGGTGCTTGTTGGCCCTCTCCCCACTTGTCTTGACTTACAAGCTTGTCATAGGAGCTCCTATGCTTTTAGATACATCAGAGATAATCTTTGTATGTTCTAATCCCCTATGATAGCGAGCCTGGCTTCGCTTGATCGCTCAGGATCAATGCAATTAACAGAGGACTGTCCTCAATAGTGATCCTAGAAGGCAGTGACAACGAGCAAGCTACCGGATCGGGTCGACCTATCTGAAAGTTACTATCAGATCATTTGTCTATATTTGTTACAGTGAGCAGTGTGGCTGTTGCTAGCAGACAGGATGTGGTTCCACAGCATCCTTGTAGGCTCATAATAATTCACGAACATCAAGCTCAGAGATTCTACCAGGAGCATTCCTTCTTGTATAACTCTGCAAAGAACCTCGGGGAACAATGAAGGACACGCAAAGCTGACTATTCCCAGCCATTTACCTTTACTCATGTCCGTCCGTCTCTCATCCAGACATCGTAGCATGCTCTGGAACACCAAAAAGCTCGGCACTGTTGGAGACTACAAGGCATCTTCCTCATTTGTGTTGCTTAGTCGTGAGCTACCGACGACATCAAGGAGTCAGACTTGAAGGTGTTGCAGCTGGGAAGTGGCATCATGCCTAAGCTACTCGGGCAAGACGGGCGTTTGCTATACGAAGCGAAAGAAAAGGACAAGATCAACAAGAACAGCTACAAGGAGTATCTGGCAATGCTTGATGACAATCTCCAAAGCCTGTCAGCAACCAAGCAATATGACATGAAGACTGCTACTCACCAGGACCCCCTTACCGCCTCAGCGGTGGTAGCGAAACTTCAGGGTGGGATGACTGGCAAGATTCAGATCTCCCACGGAGATCATTCCAAGATTTTGTCTCAGCAAACGGCCTTCTACGCATCAGCTGTTAAGATTATACGCCGAGAGCTGGTTCAGTATGGAATGATCGTTAGCAACCTCGCCAAAAAAACCAAGGACCAGCGTAGCGAAATCCGAGCAATCGCCAAACAGTTGCTAGGATATCTTGACGCATACCAGCCGAAAATTGTTGGCAAGGACAAGGCCGCTGCTCCTGAGAAATAGGCTGCTCCTGAGGACAAGGCTGCTACCAAGGACAATTACGCAACATTTGGAAATACTCATAGCTAAGTTGGACCTCCTCGAGCAGGAAATCCCGCAATCGCAGGACCTAGGCGAGCCATCTTTGTCCTCTCTTACGACGCAAGAGCCTGGACGCTCGACAGAACCTGTGACATCGGTGTCATAGGAACTTACAGGTGGAAAGATCAAGCGATGAAGGCTGGGAGAGATTGGGTGAAGGCTGGGGTTACCAGTCTACCGGGACAGCCACAACAGTGGCCACTTCCATACGAGGATGGACGCGCTTCGGCGCCAGGGATTTGGAAAGGATCCAGATGGGTTGACGAGGCTGACGACCGCTCGTCCTACCAGGTCACTGACCTCGCGCGAGGTCTTGCTTTAAAAGTCATTGTGACTGAGACGAAGCACCTGTGAGTCATCCTAACCAAGGAACAGCGTCACCTGGAAGCTCTGCCATTTCTTATACCAGCGACCGATCTGGGGACCGATCAATAGCCATGATCCGGCGAGTTGATGGCTCATTTGCGCTCCAGGACGGCATACCTGTAAGTCGAAGCCTGAAGCAACCGACGAAGGCTAATAACACGAACAGATGCGAATACTACAGCAATCGACTGAAGAGAGTCAAGGGCAAGGGATTGGACAACAGCTTACACCGGCATATCGGCCCGTAGCAACGCCACGGCCTTTAGAGACACCTCAACCTGCGACGACATCTCAAATGACACCTCAACATACAGTGATGTTTCAACCTGCACCATCGCATCAACCTGCACCATCGCATCTACCTGCACCATTGCATCAACCTGCACCATCGCATCAACCTGCGCCATCGTATCAACCTGCCCATCGCATCTACCTGCCCATCGCATCAACCTCACCATCGCATCAACCTGCGCCATCGTATCAACCTGCACCATCGCATCAACCTGCACCTCGTATCAACTCTCAACCTGCACCATCGTATCAACCTGCACCATCGTATCAACCGCTGGACGGGTCTCACAACGGGAGGGAGTACTCGGAGGACGGGGAGGATGGAGGTGGAGGGGACGATGCCGAGTGGGATGGGCAGGACGAAGGAGCGGTGTGGCCTGAGCATGGCGAAAGAATGGATGTTGAGGGTGGAATGACAGGAACGGTCGCACCAGCGGCTCAGGAGCGCCGTAACTCGGCTAGATCTGTGCCAGTGGAAGCACATGTCAGAGCCAACCATGCGCTTTAAAGCTGTCACCCTATACTCCTACTACTGCATACAAGAGTAGGTAATGCTCCCGATTGGAGTCTTGAAACCATTTCAGAAGTCCCATAAGTTATGCGTGTCATTTTACATAGAAACGTCTAGCTCTGGATTCCACATAGGGAGGTCTCTCCCTAATTCCATACCTGCCCTAACCGCCCCCCACGTCCCGCAAGACTCTTCCGACCCCTAAGGTACATCTTGATCCAGCCCTACTTTATCTCCACCTAAGGCCTCAGAATCTCACGGTCGGAATCATTATGTTCTAAACTCCAGTGCTGAAGCCTCGCCCATCTCGTCCGAGACCTCGAGGCCCGATGACTTTGAACCCCATCCGGGTGCCAAACGTCCACCGTTTCACCGTTAGAATATTCTCCATTGGATTTTCGGCATCCCACTCGCTTCGAACTAAGACGCGACCAGACTCCAAATAAGATCCCTATTTCGATCTTCATCGCCATTGCACGACGAGTTCTCCGATCCGCGAAGAGCCACGGCACGGGCACCTGTCGATAACGTAGCGCTCGCGACGACCTGATCTATACGTTACGTGCGTAGTCTGCACGCCCTCCCTCCCTCGCCAGTCTCAAGGAAGGTTGACACGGCTGTTCGACCATGATTGACTGGTCTCCTCCGAGGCTTTGATCTTGTTCTGATTATGGCGGGGTGGTGGTGGTGGTGGTGATAGCGATTCGCCGTATTGGTTGACACCGCGGTCGCGTCCATGCTTTGGGGGCTGAGTTGGATCTTCCTCTTCCTACGAATCGGACCAGGAAGGGTCTACAGATTGGCGATATTGTCGGCGTCCAGTGGCACGGGTCACTTTGTCTTGGTGTCGTACTCGTTCTGCGTTGGTGAGGAGTCGTCTTGACGTTTTGTGCCGGGGGGGGGCTTGAGTGCTGGAGGGTGGTGTGACGGAGAGACTGATCCGACTCTCTGTTTGCTTAGAGACTTCTGCTGAGATGAGGTTGGTAGTGTGAATGGGAGAGCGAAAGGAGAAATTGGGTTTCGGAGTACACATGGAAGCAGTGCACCATGTGGTTATGGCCATTGACGTCCTTATCCTCCTTGGCCGGGGTAGTGTGCATGTGGGCCAGTTTGGCGAAGTTTTTGGTCTTGAAGGTCCCGAAGAAGATTTGCTTGAAGTACTTGACGTCCACACTTCGGAACGTTTCAGCTATACTAAGAAAGGGCTTCTTATCTTCTGCGTGACGAAAAGGGACCCCTCTTCTTTCCTCCCAGTCCGACTCAGAGTCGGACGAGTTCGAATCCGATGTGTTTGAGTGACGATGACGATGGCTTTGGCGGTGCTGGTGGCGGTGGTGGTGGCGGCGTGACTTATAAACCCGGCCCTCGTGACGATGGCGATGATTTCGCTCCTCTTGGACCTTGGACAGCTGGGCTATTAATTCCTGAAGATCTACTTTGACAGTAGATGGGGGCGTTTCTTCGATCTCGTCCGGGCTAATGGTACTCGATGACGTTTCGTGTACGACGATCTCTTCGCGGGGGAGGTGTTTTGGCTTTGGTGGCCTTCTTGGCCTTAGGGGCCTTGTTGGCCGCCTTGGAGGTCTTTTTTGGTGACCTTGGAGGCGGGGGTGACTCGTTTGGCCGCGTTCTTGGACCTGGTAGTAGCAGCGGGAGCCATTATGAAGTATGTAAGAGTATGGAGTGTGTTTGTGGTAGTTGAATAAAGGCTAATGTGTATAGACTCAACTACGAAAAGAAGAATAATGATATGGCTCTGAAAGAGAACAATTCGAATGAAGAGCCCACTACAGGTGCAGTGGCCACACAAATAGTACTCGCCATGGCCACCTGTCTCCCTACTATCGCATATCGCATATTGATGAAACGGTTGATCAAACAACCACCAACGCTATGGCCTCATAATGGACCCACTAACCCACAGTCCCACTGTTGCGAGAAGATGGATCTGTAAGAATGTTGGGAATTGTGATGGGAGGGCTGGCAAAGTGGCCGTAACACTTCGAAAATGGAAATCTCTCCCGGAGAGCACCATGTCGCCTCAACCACTTGCATACCAAGGGTCACCAACCGTCACAGCGGCTGGACCCCACTCGGTGCTCAAGTACGAGCAGACTTAAAGCCAGTATCATGATTCATGGATAAGGATTTATGTTAAGGGATGTGGGCTATTGTTATATACGTATTCCATCTATCTCAGCGGTCGCAAGAGCTTTAGATCCTATACAGGTTCAGGTCCTATCTCGCAAGAAGAATGTACAAGACCTGGTATTTCCGGGTTCTCGATCCATCGAATGTTTAGAGGGTAACAGGGTGCATCTACAAAATCGGTGCAAACCTGCGCACGGGCGAGCGTCTAGATGATGACAGGTCAGCAAGTCCATCAAACAAGATTTTGTAAAGTCATACCTCTTTACCAGATCTCTGATCGTGCTCTCGATGACGAGCTGCACCACGGTCCGGGTATCCACCACGTACAGGTGCAGGACCTCGGCGGTCGTGGCGATGTCCGCGCTCCTCATGATTGCGATTTCCTTTGGAGGGCAGGTGCAGGAAAGACCTGTCACTGTCGTCGACTCTTTCCGATTCGGGATCGATTTTGTAAATCTCCATCTTGATTTGCATAATCTTGTCCCCGAGCCGTTCTTGTTCCATTTCGACTACATCAAGCTCAGCTTCAAGTTTGTCGAGAGACGGCTTTGATTTGGCAGTTGGGGGCTTTGCAGTTTGAGCCTTCGATCCATAACCGCTTCCTGCTACGTATGGGACCATATCGGTAGAAATTTCGTCCATGTATCTCGGTCCGGCGCCTCGTATCCCCTGGGCTCCGCCTCGTGCCGATGGTCTACGGGGATAAATATCCTCTCCTTCGAAACCGTCCATGTTGTCCAAGTGACGAGGTTTTATGTCTCGTTTCCCCTGGGGTCCGCCTCCTGCCGATGGTCTACGGGGATTGGTCTCCTCTTCGTCGAAAACGTCCATGTCATCCAAGTGACGACGTCTTGTGTCACGTCTCTCCTGGGGTCCAACTCGTGTCGATGCTCTACGGGGATAACTATCCTCTTCGTCGAGACCGTCCATATCATAAAAGAAACGGCGTCCGGTACCTCGTCTGCCTTGAGGTCCGCCTGATGTGGAATTTCTGCGTGCGTCCATGCCCATCTCTTCAAAATCGTCGACAAAATCGTCCATACCTTCTTCGTCGATCTCACGGATTTTCCGCCTTGTCATGTCAGAACCACTTCGTGACCCTTGGTGGGGCCCACCTCCTGTCGAACGTCTGTCCGGTTCGTGCCCATGGGCTCTTTGACCGTAGGCTTTCGAGCGATCTTGAGGTCGTACCATCTTGAAACACGCTTCGTCACCTAGTTGTTCTTAGTATCTCTCATTGATGACAGGTTGGAAATGGTAGGCTGATGCTGACAAGAAAAGCTGCACCCAAGTCAGAAGAGCCGATGAGAGGCTCACTTACCGTGATTGATTTCTGGATGAGGCAGACGAAGAGGAGGGATACAGCAGTGTAATTTTTAGGTGTGAGAAGGCCTTTTCGTTGGAAAGAGTCAAGGGACAAAATTGCAGAGAAGAACATGTAGAAACGATGGAATGTTCGGGCAGATGAATTTCTTTATATGCGACCTTAAGAGGAGAATATGTTAAGCTCCAAGCGCGACCTTGAGTGGCGAATGTGTTAAGACCAAGGGGTGATGACGCATGAAGGATAAGGTATAGGAAACAAGGCCGGTCACCCTCAGCCAAAATTACGAGACCAAGCCGAGGACAAAGCTAGCAGCATGACCGTCGGATGATAGCTAATGCTTTAGGACCTGTGAGTCTATCATTTCCATTAAGTGTCTATTATGAACCTACCTCCTACTGTCACGGTTCCAGGCCTCTCAACACTGCACGGCCTACTTGGCCTAGCGTGGCTTGGCCCTACCTACATAAACGCCTTCACAGCACTTACTTAGACCTTCATAGCTGTTATTCCATTCACACTGTGGATCATATCATTCAGACCTTATCCCAGTCCATGACACCTACAGCCATAATGCCGGCAAAGGCTTCCTCTCATACAAGGTTATCAGGTGATGGCTAATGCTTCAAGACGGGTAAATTACAATATCATACCCCAAACTATGGGATTCTTAAATTTTTAGGTATGAATTTGTAAGATACCATTAACAGGGGTATAACTTTGTAAGTTACCAATCTATAGGGGTATGATTTTGTAAGCTATCGTAGTGACTTGGAATCGGGCTGCAGCTCGGCAGGGGTGAAAAAAAGTTCGGCAGGGGTGAAGCTTCAGCATATGCTCACTTCACCCCGGATGAACTCTTCGCATATGCTGAACGTATCCGTTTCACCCCGGATGAACTCGGGCCGGGTTCAAAATGATATCGGCACTTTAGAGGGGGATATAGGTATATACTATATATATACCTCAGTCTTTATAATCTACTTTCTATTATAGACTTTATTATTAAATAATATTTAAAATAATATATATATTAATTATATAATAAAATTATACTAAAAATAAGCGCGTAATAAATTTTAAAACTATTAAAATTAAGAGATTATAAATTTAAGAAATTAATATTATATAATAAAAGTGAAGTATATATTAAGTATATATTAGTAAGCTTTAATCTTTAAGTAAATCTTTACTTAATAGAAAATTAATAGAATATATATTTAATAAATAAATATTTATAATAAATAGAAAACTTTGTTTTTAATTATATCTAATTATTATTATTAATATAAATAAGTAATACTTAATATTACGATAGTAAAGAAAAGAAGATTTATAGATATTTAAGTTTATATTATAATTATTAAAATATTATATATATTTAATATTAGTAATATATATTCTTAGCTTCGCGTATATATTAAGCTTTATTAAGCTATATATATATATATATTATATCTATCTAGCGTTAATATATTTTTTATATTTACTTTCTAGATTTCTAATATTTTAATATATTCTTTTTAATATATATTTTATATATACTTAATATATATATTATAAATTACGCTATCTTATCTTCTTATTATTAAATACTATATATATATTAAATATATTATTTATATAAATAGTAATTTATAATAATCTCTAGATTATTAATATAATTAATCTCTTTATATTTAAATATTATTATAATAAGTATATACTTAATATTAGTAAATATTATATTAAATATATATAATAGAGTTAATAATTAATATAAATACTACTTAAATTTTATCTTATAAGTTATATATATATTAAAAGAATAAAGAATATATATTAAATTAATAGTTAGCTTACGTTATTAATATTACTATAAATAATCATAATAATAAATTTAAAATATCTTTATAATATACTTATATTAAATATATATAAATAATTAGATAATTATAATTAAAAATATATATTTATATATCTTAATCTTTTATTAAATATATATTAAATATATATTAATAAAAGTATTTAATCTTAAAGAGACTCTTTTAATTATTAACAATAAAGTATTAATTATTATTATATTTTATATATTTTAAATATATATTAACAATATATAGCTATTATATTATAATTAATAAAGTGTAATTATATAAGATTATATTTAATATTTATAGATAATAGCTCTTTAATAAATAAGAAATATACTAAGTATATATATAATCTAAGCTTATTTATTAATAGCTTTATTAATATATTTATAATAAATATTATAAAGCTAATAAATATTAAGATTTAATTTAAATTAAATATATATTAATAATATTTAATTATTAATTTAACTTAATATAATATTATTTTAGCAAAAACTATTACTAGTAAGAAGTAAGTTATATAAATATAAAGTATATATTAAACTTATATTTAATAGCGCTTTTAAGCTTTATATTCTCTTTAAAAATTAATATAATTAAATCTATCTAATTAAGTTTAAATATATTAAATATATATTAAATATATATAAAACTAATATCTTATAAAGTTAAATTTATAAATAACTCTTTTAAATAGATATATAATTAATATAGAGGTTATCGTATAAATTAGAGTATATATATTATATATATTAAGTTAACGCTAAGTAGATATATTAATTTTAACTTTATTATAATCTATAAAACTCGATTTTATTATTATATAAATAGAGTATATATTAAATATAAGCTTATTATATATTATTATCTATTTATAAATACTTATATTTAATTTAAGAACTTATCTAATTTATTAAATTTTAAATATAATATAAACTTAGTATTTATTAAATCTACTTTTATTCTTTTAAACGATTTTATAATTAATATTTAATTATATTTAGCTTATATCGAGTATATACTAATAAGAGATTCTTAATTAATTTCTTATAAAATTTTCGAGTCTACGCGTAAGCGTAAAATAAGTATATATAATCTTTATACTTTATATATACTAATTATATATTTAGCGTAATAACTTCCCTTCTTATCGCTATTATTCGAAGTTATCTATCTTAAATTCTTATAAAAATACTTATTATTATAAATACGCTTATTTTATATTTAATATATATCTAATATATATTAATAGTTAAGAAGTCTAAAGGATTATCTAATAAGTAAAATTAGATATATATTTAGTATATATATCGCTAACGCTAAGATTAGAACTCTATTACTTCTCTTATCTTATTTCTTATTGCTTAAATAAAGTATATACTATTAATAATATTAAGATATTATATATCTATCTTATATATATATAAAGCTTTTATTTAATATATACTATCTAATATAAATCTAACTTTTATTAAATAGCGTCTTTATATATAATTATTTATCTTTTTTTTTTATTCTAATATATATATAGCTTATTCTCTATCTTTATATTAAGATATTATATTAAGATACTTAATATTCACTATTTTCTTATATTAGACTTTAATTTAATATATATTAAATAATATTACTATTCAACAAAAATCGACTAATATATATTAAATAAAATTTATTACTTACTTATATTTAATATATATCTCTACTATAAATAATTAATTTTTATATCTAATTAATTTTTAATATTAAGATATAAAATAGCTATTATTTTTAGCTAAGCTCGACTTATATCTTATATATATTAATTTTATATTTTATATTTATATTTATCTAACTTTTCTAATATATAAATAATTATTATTTTTTAGATTCTCGAGCTTAAACGAAAGCTTAATAATCTTCTTCGTTATAAAATATAATATATATTTTATTCTCTTCTTATATTATTAGAAAACTATTAGAAATTTTAAGAATATTAATAAATATTTAAAAATTAGTAATTAATAATATCTAAATAAATTTCTAATAAGAATACTTATTCTCGATAATTATTTAAATTTAATAAGTAGAAGAATTCGATAGAAGATTTCTAAGATAAGTCTATTAGAATTATACTAAGCGTATTTTAAAGTAATACTTTCTTAATCTTACATAATAAAGATAAATTAAGTTATAGTCTTAGATAAAATAATTAACTAATATTAAATATACGCTAATTTTATATTAATTATATAAATTATATTTTAAATCTTTAGATTCTATAGCTTATAATCTAGCTTATATTCTTTTCTTTATCACTTAAATTTAATAATCCTTTAACGCTTAATCTATATATACTATATATATATCTTATTATTAATTATCTAAGTCGAAGGCGTATATATATATCTTCGATTTTTATTACTAGATATATTTTCTTATAATAAAGATAGCGATAATAATATACGCTTAATAAGAAGTTAAGATTACGCGATTTCTTATTAAGATTAATTAAAGAGATAAAATAATTTTAATAGATTAAGTATTAGCTAAGTTTACGCTAAATTTATATTAATTATAATTAATATTAATAATTAAATTTAAACTATTATAAAAGTTTTTAGAATTTTATAAAAGACTTAGATTTTAAATTCATTAAGCGATTTATTATTAATTTCTACAATCTAAGATAAAAAGATTATTATTAGATAAATTATATATAAAGTATATACTAAATTAAAAAAATAAATTAATCTTATCTTTCTTTATTATAAATATGATTATTTATATAATTTCGCTATTATTTCTTTAGATTTAATTAATTTCTTACTATTTTATTATATTCTTTTTAATAAATATCTCTTATATATAATTTTTTAATCTATAATTATTAATATTTTTAATATATATTTAATATATAATTTATCAAAGATAGATAGTAAGTTTAAATAATTAATAATCAATAAAGTTATTATTATTAAAATAACTACTCTCTTTAATTTCTATATTTTTTTGAGTATAATATTATTATTTAACTTTTACTTTAGAATTTTCTAAAGTAAATTCTATAAGAATTTATAATACTCTTTTATTATTAATTTATAATTTAAGCTCGAGATAAATTATATATATACTATTTATCTTCTCTATTAAATCTTCTATATTTATTATATTTTAAATTTTATTAATTATAAAGCGAGCTAGATATTTAAAAAATTTCTTAATAAAATTATATTTAATATATATTTAATAGAAAATTAATATATATTAAAGATACTTATTTTATTATAATTTTAAATCTAGATTATATAAAAAAATTTTAAATTCTATATTATATAAGTTAATATATACTATATCTAAATAAAAAATACGTTATACTTAACTCTTAATTTATTTTTTATTTATATTTATTATTATAATATCGAAGTCTTAATTTATAATAATATAAATAAAATTAATTAATCTTTAAGATACTTTTTTAAATACTTTAAATATCTTTATAAATATTTTATAATAAGTAATATATATTTTGAGATTTATAAAAATATAATAATAGATATTAATTTCTATTTATAATTAGTATATATTAATTATAAATAAAGTATAAGCTATATCTACGATTAATATCCGCATTTTATTTTATAAGCGAAAAAATCTATATCTTTTCTTATATTATTTTAAAAGTTAGATTTATTTTTATATATTAAATATATTAAAAGGCTCTTAGTTTATATATATATATAGTATATAATTATATAATACTCTCTATTAAAGTAAATAATTAATTAAATTTATTAATCTTTACTATCTTTTAATTAATCGAAAATATATTTATATTAAATTTCTATTAAAGTATTTATAAAGTTAAAATAAAGTTTAAAGAAGTAATATATATTTATTATAAGCTACATATCTATTAAAGCTATATTAAATTTATATTTTAATAATCTCTATTTTTAAATTAAAGTAGAAACTTAATCTTCGATATTTAGATTTTAATAAATCGCTTATAACAAATCTTTATTATATTTCTCTTTAAGACTCGTAAGAAATAAGAAAATAATAAAGTATTTTAAGAATAATTAATATATATATAGCGCTTATTTAATATATATTTAGTTTACATATAATTAGATTTAATAAATTATATTTTTTAATAGTCTTAATAACGTTATTCGCGATAGCGCTAGAAAGCTTAATTAAATATAATAAATAATAAGAATATACTCCACATAAAACTAATATAAAAAATAAAAAGCGATCTTAATTATCTAAAATATAGAGATTAAATTATATATTATAGCTAAGTAACTCTATCTTATCTTATTTTTAAGAATAATTAAATATTATATAAACTTAATATATACTAAATAGAGAATTAGAATAATAAGATATTTACTTATTATATTATTTATATTATTATATTAAATAATCTATATAAATATAATTCTCTTATAAAGATTTATAATTTAAATTAAATAAGTTCTTATAGATAATTAAGATTTATATATATAGTCGTAGATAATAAATATCTTACTCGATATTATAACTTTAAGTTATTATTCTATAAATAATTAATAAAGATAATTTATAGATTATAAGTATATACTTAATATCTATTCTATATATACTTATATTATTTCGCTTAAATATTATAAATAATTAATCTTAATACGTTATAATATTCGATTATAAACTTCTATAATATATATCTTATATCTACTAGTCTATAAAGAAACGTATTATATTAATACTCGATTTTTATTTTAAGATATTCCTCGACTAAATAAGAGTAAAATAAAGAATTAAATCTTTATCGAAGATTATTAATATCTATAATATTAATTTAATTATACGCTTAATATAAAATAATTACATCTCGATAAATATATTAATAATATTTAATTCTACTATATTTAAACGCTTACTTTTATATCGCTTTCTTTTTATTCTTTTTATTATTTTTAATTAAAAATTATATCTTAATAGACTTTATTTAAGAATAAATTATATTAATCTCTAAATAATTAAACTATATTTAATCTTAATTAGCTAAAATATATTTAGATTAAATATATATAGAGTTTATTATAAATATATATTAATAAATTATCTCTTAAATACTCTTATAATTTTCTCTATTAAACTTCGATTTAATATATATAAAATAAAGAATTTTATCTACATTTATTTCAAGATACTTAGATAAAATAATATAATCTTAAATTTTATTAACTATTACTTTACGCTAGTTACTTTAATTAATAATAATATCTATCTTTTTAATTATATTCTATATATAATTAATATATATAAATATTAATATAATATAGATCTTATTATAAAAATTAAGCTTATAAAGAGAGAAATAGTAAACTCTAAGCTCTTTACTTTTAAGTTATCTTATTTATTATTATTTCTATTAGAAGAATCTAATAAATAAAGCTAAATTACTTATTAGTATATATATTATATATATAATATAAATATAATATATATATAAAGTATAAATACTTTAATATTATTTAATTATTAGATAATTTTCGCTATAATAATATTATAAACTTATTAAGTAAATATATTAGATATTATAATATATATTAGATATAAATAAGAATAAAATTTTGCGATAGATAAAAGAGAAAATTTTAAATTTATAGATGAGTTACCCCGCGCGGGCTAACATCGCTGAATTAAATTTAATTTTCTTCACCCCCGATGAGGTGCTGGCATATGCTGAGTATATTTGTTTCACCTCGGACGAGAGGTGATGCATATATTTAGCATCTACTCACCCCTGCCGAACTTTTTTCACCCCTGCCGAGCTGTAAGCCCACTTGGAATTGCTATCTTTTTCTCGCGGGTAGCGTTAGCATTAAATAGGGGTAGGGTCTTGGGATAAGGTTTCGAGGCGGGTTGGTGTTAGAAATTATTCCTTCGGGGGCCCTGCGGGGCCCTATAAAGAGTCACATAGGGGTGTCGATAGCGTGAAGTATAGATACCCTCGGGTATAACTTTTTAGCCTAGCGGTAATTCGGGTTGCTAACAGTTGGGGTAGGTAGCCTAGAACACCCTAATTATACCCTTCTAATGGTTTATAGACATAGGGATAACTACATCGACAAGTTGGTGGTATCTTACATTTTTATACCCCAAGAAATGGTAACTTACAAATTCATACCCATTTTTTCGGTGAGAGGTATGGAAATGTAAGGCGGGGTATGAATTTGTAAGAATCTCATAGTTTGGTATGATTTTGTAATTTGCCCGCTTCAAGACCTGTAAGCCAATCCTTTTCAATAGGTATCTACCATGCTACTATTGCCATAATTCTAGCTCATGTGTTCTATCACGGGGCCCTTTTCTGAGGGTTGATGCAAGAGCTTCGCATGACACCGCATGGTAAGGAGCGCAAGATAAAAAGAATGGCAGTACACCTTCCACAACCCCGCAATAGGTAATGACCGTACCGCCTTGATCAAAGGCCATCAACATGAATCAAGTCACTCCGTTCTCCATTCACACCACTCCTCAAGATGCATCGGCTGACAGAAGGTTAGCGAATGTAGCCAACAGCATATTGTGGCCTCCTACCTTCTCATCAGTCTAATCAGCGGCCAGAATTGCCACGACGTCCTGCCGCGGACTCACGATAGCCACGACGAGATCCGCGTGGCTGAAAGTCAGACTCTTCGTCAGAATAATCTTCTTGGCCCCGGCGACGCGTTTGCGCTCCTATTCCCCGAGCCATCTTGTTGCTTTCGCGATGCTGGTACTCGATTCTGGCAATATCCTCTTCGATCATGACCAAACCCTGTTCGAGGTTTCTGCGCTGTTTGCCAGTTCCATTCTTACTCAAACGTCGCAGACTCTCCTTAGTCTCGACGTGACTCTGTCTGAGCGTCGCAAGGTCAGGTTTGTCAAGGTAGGACATGCTTTGGCCTCCTGCGCGACCTCCACGTGGATTTGAGTCCATGCTCTGCATGGAGGCTCCCATTCCGCGAGGTTTGCTGCCACTTTCGCGTTGCTCGGACTCCAGTCTGGCGATATCTTCAGTGATCATGTCCAAGTTTGTCTCTGAGCCTTCTGCGCTCTTCGCCACTTCTGAGCGTTTTCAAAGTTTCCCTCATGTAGGCGCGACTCTTTCTGAGTGTTGGAAGGTCATCCATGATGAGAGTATTGAAGTGGTCGTCAATGTCTCTGGCTCCTGTACGACCTTCACGTTCAGTCGATTCCATCTCGGCCAATATAGCGTCCATATGGCGAGCCATTTTGTTTCCCGCACAACCTCCACGTGGACCAAACGAATCCATATCGTCCATGAAGTCATTTCTGTCGTAAGATACTGCGCCCCGTCTACCTTGAGGGCCGCCTCTCGTGGAGCGTTGGCCATAGTACATCAAGTCACGCGCGGGATCAGGCCCCCAGCTTCCAACGTTGTCCATAAATTCGTCATCTCTTTCACGGTCCGATCGGCGCCGGAGATTTTGCTTTCGCAGGATCACAGAGTCCTCGGCGTCACTCAGGTGGTTGCTGCCGTCGCCGTGTCGACCCGGAGGTTCTCCTCGGGGACGAGGTCTGCGACGATCCATGCTTTGTGGATGATGACTTACAAAGGTTGAAGTGGGAGAAGATAGATGTAAGTCAGAAAGTTTTGTTGGGGAGCAAGAAGTCTTGAAAAAATTCGTAACAGTGGGTTTTTGTAGAAAAGAGAAAGGAATCTATCGGAATATGGTCTTTTATGGGATTCAGCAAGTGGGGGGAAATGTCACGAGCTGATGTCGAAAGAGGAAGGCGCTTAAGTGTGTGTTGAAACGCAATCGTCTCAGCCCACCGTTGCCACCTGAAGCGGGAAAGTGTTATGCAATAGCAGCTGCAGCTTACTGGTCACGTTCCCAGCTTTCGTCCGCAACACGAACGCGTTACGTCTCGCTCGTGGACAACGCATCGGGTTTGTTGGCGCTACTCTACGTGCTGCGTCATGTCTTCCTACCGGCTGCAAATCGCAGGCGATTCCTGCCACTAATGCCAAAGGGTTTAGGTCTCTGAGTGCACGGAAGAGACTTTGGGAGCATACTCTAACACCCCCTGCATATCGATCTTCACCATCCCGGCCGAATGATCGAAGTAAGCACGACTAGCACGCTCGTGGTTTTATTGGCTACTCTTGGTTCGGTTCCGAGGGTGCAGCTTACAGAGCTTTCATCCTATTTGCTATGCATAAGTACTAAATCATTACTGCAGGGTGTCCTGTTCAGGGTATTCTGAAGGTCATTATTACTACTCAAGATATTACGCAAGCGATTTTAATGGAAACTGGTGGTGAGGCAAGAGTCGCAAGTAGCTGAACAATCATGTTCCTCCAAGGTCAACGAATTCCCCCATCATTTCCTCCCAACCCCCTAACTCCGTCCACTTTTCCGGCCAGACTAATCCTCGTCCTCATCCTATGCCCGGCGAACGCCGCTCCGACCACCATAACCCTGCGGCGCGGAAGGGACCATCAGAATCGTCCTCGTACTCCTCACGGCGAGCGCTAATGGCACGAGTTGCATAGCCTCGCGGAGTGGAAGGACCCGGATCTCTGTCATCGTAATCGTCTCTCCGCGAGCACCGATGCCACGGCCTTGGTACTCTTGGCGGGCCATGGGTTCATCGGAGTTGGTGTCAGAGGATGCGGAAGAGCCGTGTGCGTCCTCGCGACGGTCCCTGCTCAGCGACAAGCGATATGCTCGACAATCTTGATCGATTTCATGGTGTAGACGCTCGTTGCGGTCCATTTCGGCGTACCGCGCTTGTCGCTCTGCGTCTTCCCTTCGCTATCCGAGTATACACCGTCAGTATGTAAACCAGTGACGTTGACGAAATAGCAGGTAATGTAAAGATACCCGTACCTGCAGCCTACTCATCAACACATCACGACGAGCCTGTCGCGCCCTCGAGTCCTCAAACGTCGCCTCATCAGCCCTCCTCGAACTTCCCCCTCGATTGCTATGCCGAGACGACGCGCTTGCATGAGCGCGATCGCTCGAAGTGGCGTCAGAATCAGACTCGCGGTCGCGCGACGTGACGAACTCTCCGAGTCCTTCTTCAGATGAACCGTCTGAGGCGTCGCCTCTCGGGAGGCGAGGGTTGCGGTTAGAGGCGTTGGGATTGTCGTCTGAGCGAGATCGTTGTGCGTGCGAGCGGCGTGGATTGCGGAGGAAGGGGTAATTGTGGGTCACGTCGTCTCTCGTGACGTGGGCGTTGCTGTCAGCGGAGTTGGACGTCTCGTCTGACTCTGAGCCAAATCGTTGTGCGCGCGACCGGTGTGGGTGTGGATCGCGTAGGGTTTCGCTGGAGGAAGGGTAGTTTTTGGTCATTTTGGTATAAGGTGCCCAATTTTTTGGCTGGTATTCTTGGTGTATTTGTGACAGAGTAGGCGAGGAGAGAGGCGGATGGGAGGAGATAAAGAAGAGGAAAATGTTTGCCTTTCAGGTCTCCGAGGAGGTCTGGAAGGGTTATAGTAGGGAAGGAAGAAAGCAGCTTTGGGGATGATGAAGCTTTATAGTATACACCAAGCTAAGAATGATTTAACGAGCTGATAACACACCGAGGGTGGCGGGAAGGGGAAGGCGGTGATTTTTGTGTTAAAGAGCATTCGCCTCGAGAGGCAGGAGCCAATCATTTCCATCAAAAGCGAGCACGCCTTGAGGAGGAGCAGTCAGTCTTTGCCACCTGAAGAGGAAGCGGGGTAGACTTTTGCAGCAGGCGCGCGATGGTGACTGGGGTACCTGAGACGAGAGAGTTTCAGGGGTGGCTGGGCGTTGTCCTAGCCGAGAGACTCATGGAGGTGGTCTCAGCCATGATTCAGATCCTGAAGATCAAGCTTGAGGGAATTTTCGTTTGAACTGTCATGCGCAAAGAGCAGATTCACTGATACGGAATCCTGGAGACGTTGTTGCTCATGCAGCCCAAACGTCAAGGAAAAGACGCTACAACTTTCCCCGATGGGCCCCGTGGGAGCTTGAAAAAAGGAAAGTCGCAGCGGTCTATGAGCGATTTTTATAAGTCTAGTGGGATAAAAAACAGGACGAGCTACTCTCCCGTGGCCGTCCACCTCCGGGGCCAGAACACTTGCCTTTCATCAGAGGTGTCATTGTAAGTTTGTTGATCGTCGGATCTCCCCCAGTTCCGGCGATGGCCATCGCGAAGACCATCCTCGTGTTCATAATTTTCATAGCGAGGATTCATCCTACGCCCACTATAGGCCCGTGAAGTGAAGGGTTCCTCACAGTCGTCAACGTACTCGTCAACGCAGTCGTCCTCGTAATTTTCATCACCGGAGCTAATGCCAATATCATCATTGATTTCGTGGAGTCCTGGGCTCTCCAGAGTAGGAATCAGAAGAGCTAGAGGAGTGGTCTTGATCTCTGCGATCTACCCTGTGGCCGCGACGTGCTTCTAGTGTCTGATGCAAAGACTCATCTGTATATAAACCACTCGCACAAGATGCCTAGGCTCCGTACATACATCTGGTCCAGCTGCCATAACGTATGCACCGAGTCTGGGATCAGAGTACGGATCTTCTGCATAGCGACCATGTGTGCTGGAGTACCCGAGGGGAGAACGATTGCACGGGATGTAACCGTTGTCAGAGATACTGGAGTCTCGATTACTGATTGAGTCCCGCGGCTCTAAGTTGCAGTACGAGAGGCCAACATGGGGTGAGTTCGACCGTTCACCTCCAGAACCATACCCTGAGTCGGATTAGCTGGTGTCAGATGCACGTGTGAGTATTCCTGGGTGTCTCCTGGATGGGTATCTTGATGACTCGGAATCTGTATCACGACGAGCAGCTTCAACGATTGCTCAGAGTCCACTTCGTGAACGTCTCGCTGGCTTGGAGTCTATGGCGTCCGAAACCCGTGCCCCCATTCCTGGGAACATGCCTCGGCGGTTCTCCTGCGCAGTGTGGAAGCTGGGCCCTGATGACGAGCTCATGTCTGAAAGCCCTCGTGCAGGCATTGGGGGACATGGTCTAGCCATCTTGTTAAGATAGGGTACCTGACTGTCGGTAGTATGGTCGTGTCGAATAATGACAGAGGGGGTCGATGGAAGAGCTTAGATGGAAGGGTTGTGCAGACGCAATGCAGAGCCTTAATAACAAGAGTGAAGCGGTCCTAGATACAACATACCGTGATTTGGATTGGGGTCACAACAAAGTGTGGAATCACTACTGGAGAACCTTGACACGGAAGTTGGAGAGAATTTGCTGTAGGGCTCTAAAATATTCGCTAATGAGGTTTCTGGAGAATTGTTGTGGGGAGACTTGAAACAAAAAGGAAGGACTACGGGAAAAAGAAGGGGTATCCGTCAAAACAGGATTGAGAAGGGACTTCTCAAGCCGATGCACCTACAGATTGAGAAGGTGGTGAAGAGGAAGATCACCTGGTTTACTGTCCCGAGGGACTGGTCGAGCATCGTGCCCGGCCGCTCATGGTAACAAGTGCTTCCAATACTAACATATTTGGAGCCCAATGACCAGGTGTGTATTTAGAGATGCAGACTGCCAGCTCGTTTCAA
The DNA here is from genome assembly GCF_014066305.1 of Letharia columbiana. NCBI lineage: Eukaryota > Fungi > Ascomycota > Lecanoromycetes > Lecanorales > Parmeliaceae > Letharia > Letharia columbiana. The sequence continues at coordinate 145,930 of NW_023501082.1, forward strand.
AGCAAAGCATAACCATCTCTTTTATAAAAGAGGAATCGAAATGGATTGTTCGCGGCAGAAGATCGGAAGCAACCAAAACTGCGTTCGCATCAAAGCAATAGACCAGAGCGTCTGCACATCGACGGCACGGTACCTGAATTATCCGTCAATTCTTCTAACTTCTTCCATGCGGGACGGCCAATCCCGTCATGTGGTCCGAGGAGGCGCTGGCGATCTCAGCCCCTTTGCTAGTGGACGCGTTGAAACCAAAGGCTCCTGCTGCAGGATCCCGCGTTGCAACATTGAGCGGCAGAACTGCCCAATAGAACTAACCAATAGCAAGCAAGGGCGGTACTTTAGCTGCTCTCGCTTTAGTGACATTTTACCCGGTCGACGGGCATATCCACGATAGAAGTCAACAACCGTGGAACTTTGAATGATCGAATTCGATTCTGAAGGTATAACTCGACTGCTTACAAAGGGTCCTGGGCTCGGTCGGAAGGAAGGAAGGAAGGAAGGATGGAAACTAAGGATACCGTCTTGGCATTCGCTCGTGCGTGGCATTGCATAGTCACGTGATGAATAGCGTTGCATTGAGACTACCTTAGTATTGAGAGCTGGCTGCATAACCTTAGTGGCTGCTCCAAGAATTCTTGGGGGTATCCATTAGGCAGTGACCGCTTTCAATGGCGGTCATGCTCCTAGCGGTGGTTGTGCAGCTATGGAATGGGGTTTCTATCACGCACAATGAGGATACGCTATCACTGACCCGGAGGAGACAAATCGTTGCTTTCAGGCCCGAGCGGCAAGTTCTATGGCCATTCAGCCCATCTCCAACCTGTGATCTTATTCTTTCATCTACTGAAGGGCCACCTTCGTAAGACTTGGAAAGTCCACAAAATCAAGGAACCAACCCTATCCCTGAGTGTTGCCTGGACTCAGAGATCTTCGGCCTGAAACGGCCCAACGGTCTGCCGCCTAAAGTGTTTGGCAATCGAGGATATGCTTGATTCTAGCGGCTGCAATATTGGCTATGAAAGACAGGTTATGATCAAGCGGTAAGCATGATCGCTCTTCTCCCGGATTGACTCTATCCGCAACCTGTTTACCACACCGCCTCAAATTCGAACGCTCATCACCTCCTCCTCTGTCCCCAATCTTCTCCCCAAGATCCTTCCTTCTACCTTTTCTTACCCCCGCTTGAACTAGCGCTGGCTTGAGCGTCTGCTCTGTCCTTTGCCTCCGCTATGTCCATTGCCTCCTTGATACGCGCTTTGTCTTTTTTCGCCATAATGTTTTCCTTATCCGGTGTGCCGTCCTTCTTGGGCGGAGAGGGGAATTTTCGGAGCACTTTCTGGAGGTTTATGCTCGCTTTGGCGGCTGCGACGCTTTTGTTGTTTTTCGTCATTGTTGTCGGACTCTGGTGATTGTTTCCCAAGGAGATTGGTATGAGAGAAGGTGGTGAAGGAGAAAGACTGAAGAGACATGACATTTCTGTGGGGGGGGGCTTGGTCATTTATACTTGTTCGTCTTCTCGTCCGTTTGTTTGTACGAAAACAAGGCTTTCCGAAAGGTTTGTGAAGGCCACGCTCCGTCGGAGCAGAGAAGATGCCTTCTTGAGGCGTTGGCATCTTGATCTGATTTACTCTGCAGGAATGATCGCCCGACGACCAAAATCCAGCATTGGTGAAGGCACTTACGATTGAGAACAATTCATTTGTGTAGAATGTTTGGAATTATCCCGTTGCGTGATCGCAACAGGCGGTACGTATTTGAACAAACACAGATTTCACTAGCAGCCTTGAGTGGCCATTTTTTGCTTACTGAAGTGCCTTATGGTGATCTTCTGCTGTTAGTGAATGCCATAGCAGCAGAATCTATCAAATGCTAGAAGTGCGTCATCGTTGTCTTCGCCCCGTCAGCTTTTAGTCCACGAGCCTCGTCATATCTCTCAGGCGGCTTGTTCACCGAACCAGAACCAATCTTTCATGCTCTCATCGAAGCCTGCTTCGTTGTTGGTCTCCTCCACCGTCGATGACGTGTAAAGTTTGACATAACCCTCATCAGAGCTATCCTCAGGGTGATCTTCGACCGTAGTAGTGCGAAAGTAGCTTCCCTCGCGAGCTACTGTCGGCACCTGGACCTTCGGATGTAAAGGCACCTCGGCATGAAACCGGGAGGCCTGACCACTTGTAAGAGGAATGGAAAGACTCTTTACATCAGGAGCCGATAACGCCTCTGAAGATCCCGCCATCCCCGTACTCTTCTCTCTAACTTCAGCAAAATTGGCATATTGGTGTTCACCGGTGAAGCAGGTGGCCGTACTAGGCGCAACGAACTCTTCGTCAGGCAGTTCCCCAGTCGCCAGAGCGTTGAATGGATATTTACCGCCGTACCCCAAATATCCTGTATTTGAGTAGCCGGATTTGTTGGCGCATGTAGTATGCTGGTAGGCAGGCCCGTTCGTGCCCCACAAAACGAGCGGTGGAGGAGCCGGCCCGAAATCGTTCTTTGCAGCATTGTGGAACACAGGTGGAACAAATGGATGTGGAACACCAGGAACGAAATCCATGCTGGGACGACGATAAATCGGAGCGCGGGGCGCCCCTTGAGGGTGATTCGGCATCTCTGGGCCATTTATGAACGAATGTTTTTCGGGCTGACGGGGAAAGCCACCCAAGCTGACATCCACTGGCCTATTGGCATGTGGTGGCCAACCTGGATACGTCATCCTACCATACGGATCCGCTGCAGGAGACACCGCAGGGAGGTCTCCGAGCGGCCAACATCCAGGATATCCTTGCCGATGAATAGATTGATGGTAATCCTCGTCACGGAAGATACTGGGGTGATGATACCCAGGTATGCTCGATATTTGCGGAGCCCCTATACGAAGCCTACGGGCTAAATCTGCGAAGTAGAGGGCTTCCTCGCGAATATCAGAATCGATCCACCATGTACGCGGATTGATATAGTTGGTGTGATATTCAAGGGTGTGGGAACCCCATAACACTGCTGAGACGTGATCGAATGTGGCTTTGTCCATGAAGGGCCGAATTTGTTTATGGTGTTGCTGAGACATCATGAAGACCCTGGCAAAGGTTAGTGCTATGCTGCTGTAGTTGAGGGATGTCTGGTACTTACTAGGGCCTATTTCGATAAAATCTAAGGTCTCTTTACTTGGTGTTGAATAGGCTTCGATATGGAAGACAATGGTGGTGGCTGTTGACTGAAGATGTTGGATTGACGAAGAGGGTTGCAAAGAAGAGAATTCTGGACACGATTTGAGATCTTATAGTGCTAAATGCTTGTGTCAGCAAGTGTGCGTCATCACTCGAAAGACTGAAGCGGCAAGTCAGTGTTGACGACGTCAACGAGTTAAGAGAGTGTATTGTAAAAATGCATGATCCCTGCGCTTCACCATGAGGAAGGAATGTGTACGAATGAATACCCCACCATGGCAGTCAAAAAGAAACAACACAATAACCACAACACCATTGTAACAACGCTATTAGGAGTTGAACCTATTATGGCATGAAATGAAACTCTGCAAAACTCGAAAATCCTCCTCGAGGTGTGGCGACGCCTACTATATATGTTTCAGCTAATGAACCCATGAGCTCTGGGTAGCTTGTTGAGAAGGGCGAAGGCACTGACGATGTTATAATCTGTTGTCAAGCTAAGCGCAGCACAGGTATGTTATTTGTCGGTTTGCACCTCGACATGGCGTGATTGTCGATCCACGCGTGCGCTCTTTTGCCGATTTGTAAGATCTACCTGACTGCCTAATTCCATGGTGGAGCTGTTGCATGCTTCGATCAAACAGAAATGTATGCTATGAACGAACAATAGTGGTCTGACAGAGCAAAAGGAGCGTGTAAAAGAAGCTTCTCTCACACAGCTGGCTTGGGTCTTTCTTTAGATGTGGCCAACGGAGAACGCGAGAAAATTTGTAGTTGCGACGTTTATTATTGCGCTGGACACTGAAGGCATCAACATCGATCATTACTGCAGTGGTAGTATCTAAGATGATTCGGCTTCGAGACAGTGAATTGTATTGTTTATGGAACACTCATGCGTCTTGTCGAAAGGTCTACCAGATCAACCTCTATGCTCCACCTACTTTACCTAGCAAGAGAGAGAACGAGGCAATGTCTCAGGTCATGTCCTAAAGACAATCTCGCCAGAAACTCCTTCTTTCCCAGCCCTATCCTGAGTGAAAATTTGCGCACATCCAATTTCGCAAGTCCATCTCCCAACACTACCCCCCTGCGTCACGAAGACTCTCAATGCCTGCGACGATCACCCGGACGAGGGCCGCCTCGAGGATCATAACAAGTCTCGTCCAAAGGGGTACCATCCGCCGTGGGAGGTCCGCGCTGGGTGCCACGGAGAGGAGCACCATGGCCAGCACCGGTGCGACCATCAGCCTGCGCAGAGCGAGCCGAAAGCGGTGGTTGCGCCGGCAGCGCAAAAGTGAACGGCGAGGGTGGTATCCTCCCGCCGCTCGGAATAGGGAAAGTGACGCGAGGAGGCTGCACGCTACGAGGCGGTAGTGGAGGAGACTGCGCCCTACGTGGAGGACGCGAGATGGGGCCACGACGAGTAGTGGGCCGTATGACTTCACGTGCATCATCGTCGTAGTCGTCGTCATCATCCTCGAACTCGTCGACATTGCTCGCGAAGGTGGAGGATTGGGAATCTGTCTCACGAGAGTGATCGGTGCCATGTCTTCGGAGAGTGCGATCGGCAGAAAAGCGGCTAGTGCTAGTACCAGGACTGTGAGCCAGAGTATCATTGTCGGAGTAAGCCTCATCAAAGGGATCGTCATCGAAGGAGTCGCCATCGAGTGAATCGTCACAGTCACGGCAACCGGTCCCGCATCGACTTTCAGAGCCGTGTGACGGACCGGTCGCGTGGTGCATTTCGTCCTCGCGAGGACGAGGACGAGAGATGAGGGTTCGATCGTTGTTGGAACGCTCAGCTTCTTCGCGAGGACTAGGACGAGGAACAAGGCTCCGATCGTGAGTGGACCGGCCGCCTTCCTGAGAACGGTGCTCAGACCCGTGAGGACGAGGACGAGAGACAAGGCCTCTATCGTGGCTGGAACGCCCGCCTTCATGGGAACGATGTCCAGAACCACGGAGACCGGAGACATCACGGCCCGTCATCCTGCCATGTTCCGTCCCGGCGCGGGCAGCTTCCTCCAAATACTCCTCGAAGCTCAATTCACTCGCGTACGGATGTTGGTCGTTGTATTGTCTCCGCATCTGGCGGTAGTCCTCTTCGCTCATGTCGTTGACTGTACGCGCAGCAGCACGTGCTTGTGACATTTTCTTGCAGTTGGACGACGCGTCTGTTGGGAGAGGCGGAGTGTAAGTGAAGAGTTTGAGGTGCGCTGGGGATGGTGTTGTCTGTCTGGGTTGATGACAGAAGGATGTTGGGTAAGGTGTGGTGTGCGCATGTGTATGGATAGAGGGTGAAAGGCAAAGGAAGAGTGTGGTAGAGATGTGGAATAGGAGTACGGGGACTGAGAGTGGAGGTGTTGTGTGCCTTACCTCTGGTGTCCTTTTGTTGTTGGCCAGACGCTTTCACTAAGCAGTCTGATTGCACAGCATGTATGTTCTCTTTGGAAATGTTTTTGGAGAAGACAGCTGTCGGAAGCTGTACAGAATCGAAGGTCGGGTTGATGGTTGTAGAAAAGTGAACGTTATAGTTGCCGAGCGTTCATAAACGCTTTGAAGGAAATTACGTGGCCTCTTGGATATTGAGTGCTAGAGTGGAATACACGGAAAGATCACATGCAATAAAGAAAAGTGTGTTGGCAATGTCACGGAAGAACCTGCATCAGCCATTGGCTTACCGGAAGAGCTGTTCAACGAGCCCGGACCACGAACAGAAAGCACGCATCATGCATATTTCTATGCTCTATGTCAACTTGCCACTGCACCGTGAACACTTCAAAGAGGTAACAGCAGAGAAGCAGCAGTAAGAATGGATAGATGAATCATTTCCCCATACATTTTGTAATCTCGGAGGCAAATACCGGTCATTGCTGGCTGGATGCATGCACCAACCAGAACCCTATATTGCGTACATGGAGTCTGTTGAATCATACTGTGTACGCTTGAGCACATTCGCCACTATGGCGTCCGCGGGGGGTTTCAAAAGCAATTGCCGTCAATCGTTCCTTCTCCAACGTCTTTATTCCAATCCCTTGTTTTTTCCTCGATCTTGCAGAGCCACGAAGTCGCAGACCAGAGGCCAGGGAGCCAGCGTTAGTAGATCGAATGCAGTCTCTGCCTAGCTGGTCCAAATGATGATGGTGTAGAGCAAGGGAGAACCCTGCACTTTGTCCGCGAATCTGGGCTGCATAGGCCGGTGGCCAGATAAGTGTCCTTAGATGCCCAGGAAATTGGCATTAGCTTTGGACTCAGGAGAGGATATCATATGGCTCCATCGGAAAAACGCCAGGATTTGCCGCGCAATCATGTGGTTGAAAGCGATGTATGTCCTCCAGGCTGGCTCTGCTGTCAGTCCAAATCTGACATTTCCGGGGTAATATTTCCATGAATCCGGTGCATTTGAAGATCTGCAAGCATACAAACGCGATGTAGCGACTGATGGAAGACCACCAGATAGCGCGGAACTCCTCGTACGTAGTTCCGAATTCGGCAGTCGGAGGGAAGAGACCCTGAGAAACATCCTCATAAAAGCTCTAAGGCTTGCTCTGAGCCACGGTAATAGCCGTCCATCTCGCCCCTAGCGATATACCACAGCTTCCTCAGATCCGGGTCCAAGCGGATCTTCTCATCCCACCATTTCTCGTGCAAGCTGTGTGCCCCAGCTTCATACTCCTTCATGCTCGGCCACGTCGTAGTCCATTTGTAGTAGATGTCCGTCCACGGCATCGGCCCCGCTCTTCGATGCGCATAATTCAACAATCCTTGTTCCATATCGTTGGAGTTGAAGCGATCTTTGATTTTTGTCATGGTGAGATAGTAGTTGAACATCTCGATGCTGGGCTGGCAGAGGAAGAAGCCGCCAGAGAAATAGTCACCGGCAGGCGGCGGGTAGGGATGGACGCGTCCTTCCATGTATTGCTGGGCGGAGAATATGTAAGATCTGGGCAATGGGCCTTCGTCTTCCACTGCCAATTCTGGCTTTGGTGTGAGGGGCTCTGTGGTGGGGTCGGTGAAGATGCCGTCCATGCGCTCCGCAACGTACATATCTGCATCCATGAAGAGGACTTTCTCAAAATGGGTCAATTCGAGCATTCGGAGCTTAGACATCATGTCTCTCCATCTTTCTAGGCCTGGCTTCATCCATGATTCTGATATCCTTTCGATCACTTTCACTGTTGCTCCATCTTTTCTCAGCCGCTCCAATTTTGACTCAGGTATGTCCGGAGTTGCGAGGACGACGAAAGGGATGGAGGTGTTGGTGCCTGTTCTCGGGGCGTGCAATAGCTGGTATGCCAGAACTCGCGTTCCGACAAAGTATTCATCCTCGTCATCCGGCACAGTCTTGTTGTCGAGTTTCGGATTTGAGGCGAGCAAGGTGACGAAAGCGTATGGCGAGTTGAGGGTGAGTGAGGATGTAGAAGATTTGGAAGAGGATGGATGATTTCGGGCTAGATTCAGAGGGTCAAAGGTGAATGCCAGAATAACGATTACGATCAAAGTGCCAACGGTAGCTTGAAATCTTTTGTTCATAACTGTGAGGTAGCAAGGCCTCTTTCAATGGAACTGCGTAGCAGCTATGCAATCACGAGGTCTAGATGCGTAGTTGCGAGAATAGATAGATCAGTTGCTAGATGAACTAACAACTAAAGAAAGAAGAAGGGAAAAAGGGGACTCGCGAGTATTTATGACTTCTGCCAAGCATGTTGGATACTCGCCCCAGCTGCGTAGCTTGCAACCTAGGCTCTGAGTACTTCCACCCTTACAATGCCGCGGGATGCATTTCCCTGCCAGAGGGGAGGATGACGAAGGGGTATGTAGAGCATGAAAGGCGCCAAAGGTGCGCTTGCGACCTAGGCAGAGGGTGTAGAGGATGGGGGTAGGGTAATTGTGAAAGAGAACAAAGACATTGACGGCTTATCTCGTTTGTCTCAAGGACAGCTGTCCGATTGCGCCGCGCATGTACTTTATGGCGCACTACCGCTTGTTGGTTGGTTGGGGGCTTGGGCTTGGTGAGCCGAAGAGTTCCAGAGTTGAGGCGGGATCCGCTGTGCCATTGTTGGTGGTGACCGAGACCCAAACTTTGCGCCGCAATACTCAAGCGAAGATGGAAACGGCGCCAAGTCTAGATCCTCGTATTTACGTGGAAGTGGTAATTTTCCTGCAGGTCTAACATAGTATCATAATTCCTCAATTCTCAAGTTTGACGACAGAAAGATTAGGTACATGTTTACTCACAACATTGAGTTGAGCATTTTCTATGCCATAGATATTGTGTCAAAGTGGTTTGTGATGGAGATATGTTCAAACAGATACTGTAATTTTAAAATGAACTACTGAGAATATCAGCTTAGGGGTAAATACGCAGTAAGGGAATCACGGAACGACGAGTCTGCACGTTACCCCCATTTGCACGCTCTTAAATCCGATAAACCCGACATAGATAGCTACCACTACCATGGCTACCACTACCACTCATCTAAATGGCCTACCACCATAGTCTACCATAATGGCCAATGCTACGGTACCATAATTACTGGAAGCCACCACGATTTCTCGGTTCACCGAAAATGCTCCATCTTATTCATACTGTAGACATACCTATCCGTATCGGTACCAGGATATTGTACTTTAGGCAACCACAAACCGTAGTCTCCTTGATTGTACTTTCATGTCTTCAGTCAAAGATTTCATTAGATGTCATGCGCATTATTTCTTTCTATGAGTGATTCATCAATCCCCGCCGGCCTGCTGTGAAGTCAGTCTGGACCAAAGCAGACATGAAGATCATATGGTCCGCTATCGACAAGATGATGCATTGACTCTCAAGTGCTCATACTGCCAGCTCATTCAGAGAATTGCGATTGAAGTGATGCGACTGACCAACGAAGCAAAGGGGAGCTGATTGACCTCGGGCACTGACTGAAGGCCGACAGCAACGCTTGCTGCATTTTTACACACGGCACCGTGCTAGTACTCTACATATATAATGTCCGGAACCTTGCGATAGAGTTGAGGGTACTATGTTACAAAAAGACCTCGTTGAGCACTGGAGAGACTATTGCGATCTGGGAATCGTTAGCATTGACTGAAACTGACTAAGTTCGAACCTACAGAGGACAGCAGAAGGACCCATGATCGACTTTAGTTGTGAAGTGCAGCTGTGAATAAATGCCAAGACCTAGGACCAGACACCCCACAAGCGTCAACACAACGGGGATCACGCTACTGGGTCTAGGGGGTCACTATCTATCTCAGGGCCGTCTCAGTCTACAGCTGCCACCACAGTCCTATGAACTTCTTCCACTACGACTACCCCAGTCCCATTCATCTTCATGAATCTGTCAGTCTCTACCACTACAACACCTCGGTTGCCACCTCTTATCACGACTCGATCGAGCAGCACATCATGAATGCCCCGGCTGGCAGGTGCTTCTACGAAGCACTTGGGGTCCCTCCAAATGCCAAAAAGCAGGAGATCAAGCATGCTTACAGAAGACTTGCACTGCAATTACACCCGGACAAGAACCAGGGAGACCCAAGCGCCAAAGAGTTGTTCCAAGAGGTCAGCAATAGCCATTGTCGTTGAAATCCATTGCTGATGATCTCTGGTTTGCACCAAGATCCAAGCCGCTTATGAAGCCCTCTGTGAGGATGACAAACGCGCAAATTACGATAAATTTGCCGCATTTAAACCATCAAATCCATCAGTACGCACATGGAGAGAACCATATTACGAGCCCTATAACGCTTATACACGAGATCCTTCTTTCTGGTCAGCAGAATTACGCGAAATGACCGTCCAGAAATGTGCAAGAATCACAAAAATCCAACATCTCGAACGTGAGATTCGGGAATTATTGGTCAGCCTCAACGACTTGTTCGATGCAGAGGACAGAGCGGTCAGCATGGAGAAGAAAGCACAAGGCTGGTTCTCCTCCTTCATCAAGTCGCGTCCCCCCAAAGTCAACGCCCAGCGGCATCGACAATTCTTAACGAAATCTGCTTATATCAACGCCCACCTTAACACGGCAAAAAACGAGCTCCGGACCGCCCATGAAGACCACAGAAGTTTGCTCGAAAAGGACAACAACCGGAAGACCTGGTGGGCCAGGGAGAGGGTCAGACGAGTCGAGGAGGAGAACAGAAGAGCAGCAACGACGGCGGCGGAGGCGGCACGTCGAAGAGCCGAGAGGATGCGTGAGCATGGAACGATGGACTCGGAAGAGGCGAGGGCAGCAGAGGAAATACGCCGGCAAGCGCGGGAGAAGGCAACAAGGATAGCACGAGCGGCAAGAGCGGAGGAAGAATCTCGCAAGAGAGCCGAGAGGGTACGGGAAGACCCCGAAGCAGCGAAGGAGACACAAAGAGAAGCTTCTGAGTGGTTAGCGCAACAGAGGGAGGAGGCGGAACGTCAGAGATGATGGGATTCAGGAGTCATCCATTACTACCACAAAGAGATCCCCCAGATGAGATAGGCAAGAGCACCAGCCCAGTCAGTCGCTATATCCGATGTGACCATTCCCGGCACGAATCCCTCCACGCCCAAGTAGGTAGATGCACACCGTGAGCGTTCGTGTTCCTCACAGCTTTGATAACCAAACACACCCCTCTATCGTACCCTCGCTACCAAACTATCATCTCCTGACCGCATCATGACCCCATATCCCACACGTCAAGAACATCAGCCGCCTTAGAGTATCCGCCCGATCCGAAAACCACAGTAGTTCCCAACCCTGACCGAAGCTGAAGCGAACCAGCGTCACGTCTCCCACGCGAGGCAAGTCAACGGCCGCGGACATCGACATTTGGATACCAGCCCCAGGGGTGGGTTTATCCGCGTACAGATCCCATATCCCGGCTTCTGCGCCGCTGGTGCGAGCCAGGTCTGGGGCAGTTGTAGATGGAAGTTTAGGATCGATTTCTAAGGACGTTGGTTTCGTGATTGGGAGGAGGAGGAGGAGGAGGAGGAGGCGTCGTGTTCGAGAGTGCGGATGTCGGGCTCTGGTGTTGCGAATGTTAGGCGTGGGGTTGGGGAGGTCGACCGGGTGACGTGGTCGTGGATGGTTCGTTATAGGTTTGGGAGATTGTCGATCAGAGGGGAGGGAGATGGCGGGAGAGGGGTGGGAGGCTGTGATTGGGGAGAGTGTGGTAGTGGAGTGGTCAGTGAATGGTGCTGGTTTATATACTCGAGGTAGGGAAAGGTTCTGTTAGTGGTGTGACGAATGCGATATTGAAGGAATGCTGTTGAGAGAGTTCGTGTAGATCGCGCAAGATATGTCGTATGAGTTTGGTAAGGCGTGGGATTGTGTTCTACAAGGTTTGGATACCGATACTAGACATGCTTTCGGAAAGAGGATGTGGGTTTCTTTTTCGACTTGTCGCGCATGGGGTACAGCTGAAAGGGTTCTACACAGCAACTGTACCTTTTCCTGTCGTAGAAAGCCTGACGTGATACAGACGGGGCCCCGTACAGAAAAGTTCAGGATTCGTTGGCGCTGATTTGCAACTTGGTATCATGTTGGATGATCCTACAACATAAAGCTGCTCCAAAATCCATCTTGGCACCGCCTTTGGACTGGTAACACCTTCTTGTATCGCTCGACATTCCTGCCCCCAAGATATCACGTCTCACCAATACCCCGGAATCGACTCCTCAAATTGGCGATCGTTTGGACCCCGACGGCGGTTGGAACGTGCCGTCGTGACTTCCAATAGATTCGCAAGCGCATCCCAATCCTCCTTTTCGCTTGTCAGCTCTTGTTCTGCTGTGCAAGGCTCGAATACTCCATCGGCAAGAAATCGTATGTAACGTTCATCGCGACTAGGAGGAATGTCTCTCCAGGAGCTAAACGACGCTGCTGCTGATTTGCGGGAGTGCATCACGAACCGAGTCAAATTTTTCAATGACAAGGACATCTCCATGAGATAATAAGACCAGCAACGCTCATAAGTATAGCTTCTCTGATCTGTATTCCCCCGCTGGATCCTGCCGGCCGGATATCCGTCATTGTCTTGCTGGCCAAGGAAGAAAGCCTCTCGAAGAATGGAGCAATCGACCAGGTAAAGTCTTTGGAGAGAGGTGGCATGCTTCAGTAGCCACTCCAACTTTGAATCGTGACTGAAGCAAAGCTTTCCCAACGCGAGCGCTTGAAGACTGGGAAAGTACGTCTTTTCAATATCGACTTTTGGGTAGTAGCCCCAATGATCATCGGAGGAAAGCGACAGGGTGGACAGGTTTCGTGCTGGCGTGAGCCAGACTACAGGAAGCTTCGCAAAGAAGTCCAAGCATTTGATGCTTAGATCGATATGATCTCTACTTTCAGGAACGCCTTTGTCGTGCATCCATACACCAAGTTGGAGTGTCGAAAGGCGGCCAAGGAACCTATCGAACCCTTCCTTTTCCGTCACAGGGGTATTTTTAGACGGCAGATTGTGTAGTGCGAGTGTCTTTATTGGCAGCGAACGGCCACTCGGAGTGAGCAGTTTGGCAAGAATCATGTCGAGGATTTGGAAATGATACTGTTGCGGAACAACGTTTCTAAGAGATCCCGCAGCTCGACGATTCCATGGGAGGTTTATACAAACAGACCCAATATTCTCGAAGGCACAAACGTTGCGAAGAGTGTGGATGACCTCATTCGGTAGGGTAGCAGCGCCACGCTCGCAGACCTGTCCGTAAAGTCAGCTTGCGGCGCAGAAGTAGGAATTTTCTTACCCTTTGGCCAACCTGAAAGCTGTTGAACGTTAGCTGAGAAACGCATGTCCTGAGCTCTTCAGATGCAAGAATCTCGACGAAGCCCTTCCCGCTTTCGGTACTGGTACCGAGAACAAGCTTTCTAAACATTGGCTTAGTTGCAATTTGTGCCAATCGAGAGCATGTCAGTCGTATATGAGGGAGGTCCTGCCGCGGCAAGTTATTGACAATTACTTCGAGTAACTCGTTGGGCAAGCTCTGGAAAGAAGCCATGTCTTGCAATGAAAGAAGGTGGGTAGTAGCGAATGGTTCAGGCGCTAGATTTTTGAGGGTACTTGATTTTCTGTGATGCTGATTCTAGTCGGTCTACCATCAGACGTCACTTGCCGAAGTGATGGTTTGATATGGAGTATTCGCCTCTTGGGAGAGCAGGTCGAGTGACCGAGTACCGACAAGAGGGTTCCTTCGTGCGTTTCACTGACAAGGAGTCCAAAACCTTTGACCCAGCTCGAGCTCGCGCAGGCATCAGAATGCTGTTGAGTTGCGCATTTAGCGTACAATAGATGTCTGGGTCTCTAGTTCAGGAGGCGGCTCTCGCGAAATGCTCTTTCGGTACTGAAGCTCCCGTGGAGGAGATACTTGCAATGCTGAGATTCCTTGCGGTCTGTCATGGGTGTATTGGCACTAGATGAGGCTGAGTGCCAAGTCCAGACTAATGGAGAGATGCGGAAGATGGTGTAATTTAACGCTCCGCTGCCCCGAATTCCTCGTATTTTTGCCCCGGGTGGCGGCAAGGATCTTCATCATGTGATCTGGCTTGGCATTCCGCTCCGTCATTTGGATGCACTTTACCACACAACTCCTGCGAGTTCTTCATGATTGGCGTAGAATCCCATACCTCCAAGTAAAATGTCGTTGGTCATATATGGCTGTCTTCTCAATCCAGGCTGAGTATCCCGACAGAAATTAAAAGACATACGATCGAAGCATGACCCTCGACATTTTCAAGCGCCTAGTAGCTTATCTCGAACCGTTAGGATTCCTTGCGATTGCTGCTTATGGTATGTACGGTCAGACTGGTCCTTCTTCAAACGCTTACATTCCTAACAGGCGCATTTCTTGTTCTGCTCGAGATCGTGACCTTCCAAACCCGGCCTAAAGATGTCCTCAGTCCGAGCAAATTGAGTGAACGTATCTTTGGGAAATTGTGGCTTCGAATAGGTATGCCTACAGTCTTGCGACTGGCCTTAAAGCGTCCAGCGTGATAATCTTAACCATTTCCAGACGAGACGATTGCCGCCGGAGAGCTAGAGACGGATCTCCCAAAACTTGTCGCAAAAGCCTATGGCACAGTTGTCGAAGTCGGTCCTGGTAGCGGCAATCAGCTTCCCCGTTACGACATCTCCAAGATCGACCGAATATATGGCGTTGAGCCAAACGTCGACTTGCACGATGCTTTGCGGAGCAACGTCAAGGTAAATGGGTTGAGCGATGTCTATACCATTGTTCCATGCGGAGTGGAGAACATTGAGAAGCTCAGCGAGTACGGTATTGAGCCTGGAACTATCGATACTGTCACGAGTGTACAAGTGCTGTGCTCAGTACCCAAGCCGGCGGCGTTGGTGAAAGATCTGTACCAGTTGCTCAAGCCGGGAGGGCAGATGATCGTCTATGAGCATGTCAAGAGCGAAGACTATATATCTCAATTGGTTCAACGTATGTATTTCCCAACCCACTGGCTTAGAGCGAAGGCTGAAATTGCAAAGTGGTCTATAACTTCGTCTGGCCGTACGCTTTGGGCAACTGCCACCTAGATCGACCTACTGAGAAGCATCTGCTTGAGGCCGGTAGCTGGTCTACAATCGAGCTGGAAACGCCAAAGGAGGCAGACGCTTGGATGGTCTTTCCGCATGTGTCTGGGAGGCTTGTTAAGTGGGGTTCTGGGGCAAAATGAAATCCTTTGAATTATTCTGGAATTTTCATGTGCCTTCTGGATGTACATAACGTGTGAGGTTTTGGGTGCAACGACATAACATATTCGCAGCATCTGATCAATACATGACCCTTTTCGAAATCTCCGTATACGTGACCAATACTGGGATTCCTCGCCCGCATCCAAAATTTCCCTCTTGCGATAAACAGACCCCCAGTTCCAATCAATCAGCAAAGATAGCCAAATCACCGGACGTTTAGCAGATAGAGAAAGCCCTGGTTTAGGTATCTGTTCAGGTACTGCTAATAAACTCTCCTTCCCAGACCTTCCAGAAGCCTCAGGCTTCCGCAGAGTATGGCGTATTTTTCATATTCCTGCCATGGGCCTCGTGTTTTCAACATCGGTCTCTCTTTACCCTGTGTAAACGTGTTGCTCCACTACGCGATTTCCTTAGACTGCACACGCTCTAGCAAGGGCCTGATGCGATGGAACGGCCCGGAGCGCTCTCGAAATCGTCTGGTCATTCGCTGCTGAGTCTATCTCCACCTCGACCTCCTGGCCTTCTCTCTCCCAGGTTGAGCTATTTGAACAAACGACATCCTCCGACCAAAGCCGGTCCGGAGGTTTTTGCTCTGGCTGTCTTGACTGATGATCAGCACAAGAATGTATGATTGCGAGGAAGGCTCACGAGCTGCAGGTCTCGCAGGGATCAGCGCCCTCGCCGCTTTTGCTCGAGATAGTAGTAACGACTACCGATTCTGTTGTGATAACATTCTGTTGTGAAAGCATAGGGGTTTTCTGTCTATTGCTAAGTTAATCGTTGTGATTGGGACGCTGGTCGCAGAACGAGGCTCGGATAGATAGCCGCGTGAGGGTATTGAATTTGAGATGCACTGTTTGCCGGTGAAGACATGGGGTTTAAAGAAAGTGAATACTCGGAGCGCTTTGAGTCAAGGCCAGCTCTGGCAATTATAGGTCGTGCCGGAAGCCTTTCTCAAGCCACTTTTATGCTCGAATCGGCAGATGAGCCCACAGTCGGAATCATCTATTCGTCCCTTCTCCCAGCACTAACCTTCTCTTATTCTACCCCTATAATCCTTTCCGGCTCCGCTGGTTACCTGGAAGAAGAGTACCGGCAATAAGAAAGAATTTCGATGAACCCAAGAATAGGCCGTTGGGAATCGGCTGCGTTTGAGCCCTTGTAAGGTAGGTCACAGGTCTTGGCTCTGGTATGCGCAGACGTCTTCTGTTTTACAGGAACGTCAGCTGTGCATACAGCCATAATTCTGGCTTCGCAAGATTGGGTGCACGCAATTACTGTACTTACTAGGTTTTCACTGGCTCTGCTCAAGATGTAGCGGTGCTGAAAGTTCGGGGGGGATAAGGTATGAGCGTAGTTGTTCACTCTACAGTTGCTGCAATGCCACAAAGGTACGTGAAGATCAGAATGTCGGTAGCTTGTGGTCTTGTCATGCTCTTGTTGTGTAGCCATGATGTTCGAGAAGCTCGAGGTGGAATTCCTTCTTGATTGTAGGCGTGGAAGTTCTTGCTGGACGATGTAAGAGGAGAATTAGTCGGCTGCCACTTGAGAACATGCTGTGCAGTAAGGAAAATGTCAGTCCAGTCTACATGCCTTCTGAGTTAATTTTACCTCTGTAACTAGTGGTCAGTATTAGTTTCAGGAGGACGGCAGACGCTCATACTTCGCTATAACCACCCGGCCCCAGGCCATGGATACAGCTTTTCTCAGAAGGTTCGACATGCGCATATAGGTACCCTTACCAGACGTGGCGGCGGTGCTCAGTACCATCCAAACCCAACTACGGGAGTATGATCACGACCTGTATCTCGATACCCCAGCGGCCACCGTTCAGCTGGACTTACTCGCCGGGAAGTCATGAAACGGCATAGGTTGCTTTCGGGGGTGATGACATTGTGCGCGCCATGGGCGAACTCAGAAATTCGAAATTACGTGAGTCGTCCGCTCCAACTGTTTTGAGCAAGTAAAATTACCACATTTTCGAGCTTGATGACACTGCTGATCTTATGGAAGCATACTTTACGAGACGGCCAACAAATCGTACGTCCTTGTGGTTCAAAACCGAGAGCACTGGTTCGAAAACTGGTAGCACTCGACCCTACCGACAAGCCACGAGTACGAATGAGTCCGGTGTCATTGAGCGACATCGCAACAGCTTTATCGAAGGTCAGAAGTCTCCTTTCAGTCAAGGAGGTCCAAAATTTGGAGGACTGGAACAACAAGTTTGGGTCACATTAGGAACAGTGTGCTTTGTTACAGTCCGGTTATGTTGGAAATGTATGAGGAGGATTGATTGATTAGGTAGCTATGGGGTGCTGAGTGGGCTACTTATACCCGTATTTGCCACCACGCTAATTTGCCACCTGATTGCCACCATGCGGGGTGCTACAACACGTGCTGCAGCAAATCTCAACAGGTTATTGCGAGCTGTGTTCGCTCCCCGTAGTCTTTGCTTCAACTTCAGATGTCGCCATATGCATCTCACAATCCTAGCCTAGCTATCCTAGATGCATCTACAAATTTACAACCGCCATGCTACCTTATCGCTGGCCTGCAGTGAATCAATTAGCGTCCAGTGAGCATGAAAACTACCTACCCGTCAACGCTGTAGCAAGTTCTCTGGAGCCGTGGGCCCATAAATCGCGTAGCTGTCCAGCACGATTATTTTCTTCCTCTAGCCCCAGAGTGCTACCAGCCCAGCGAATATCCTGCACATCTTACTCCCTGCCAACAGCATTAACGCTGGTCATCCTTGTCTCGAACGTGCTCCAGGATATCCTCTACAGCGTGCGCATACCTTAGATCCTGGAAAGTGGGGCTAGCAATGGGAGCCAGAGCTTTCAACCATCGACGTCTTTCCTATTCCAGAGTTCAAAGCGCAGGACTGAATTGGCTTGGCTTGTATACGAAATCTGTAGCGATGTTGACATGATGATCTTGAGTCTATGCTCGCCTGCACCAACAGGTCTCCGGCAGCCCGTGTCAGGCGCGTTCATTTGCTCAAGCTCCTCCTCTCCACTCCACCTGCCAAATGTCACTGACCCATATCCTGTCATAGCCATGCCATCCCCTTTGTAGTCCCCTCCTTCCTTTTCCAAGACCGTAAGCTCTCTCCTTTCTCCTCAATCTTGTAGCTCCTTGCCGTATAGACAGGCGTGACTGGTCGCGCTAGCCGTAGCAGTGAAGTGCTGCCTCTTATTTGTGAAATGTCGATACAGTGAAGAGGTTTCGTATCGTGGCGGTCTCCCAGTGAAGGTCCAGGTCTAGAGTAATGCGCGCTTGGGTGCTCGTTGGAGCATGAGTGACACAAACCCGTCACTTCGCTTGAGAGGCACCAGTCACTCCAGTCTATTGTATGGCTTAGTCGAGAGACCTATTTCAAGCAGGTGTATCTATTGTAGAGGCAGAGCTGTTATTCACTGTGGTGTCAGTTCGAGAGGGATTAGCTTCAGGGAAGGCGCCGTCTCTCCGTCACTTTCCGAGATGGCCAGGACCCTTGGATCAGAGCTGTTCCAAGACAGCTCCACTACCTCGACCTGCATTATCAACAAGGTTCCAATCGGATTTCCACAATGTCATTGTCATTGACGAAGCGAGAACAGAAGAGAGATGGTTGGCCACCTATTTGGGCTTTGCACTCAGCGCTTGGACTTATTCTACTCGTAGCCGCCAACATCGCTCTCTTACCCCTATTTTCTTAATCATTAGAAAAATAGAATCGCGATTTTGGCATCCCTATCTAAAAAATAAAAAAGTGCTTTTCTTGAATAGCCTCACAACGATAACTTATAACGCTCTAAAAACTTTATAGATTGTAATAATTATACGAGAGATTAAGAATATCGAACTATAGAAGATCTTAATTATTCGTTCTATCAGTATATATAACATAGAAAACCTTGAATTTGTATGTGCAGCCAATCATAAATTCGGGGTTATTACGCCTTTTGGCTAGACTAACTGAGTCAGCCCGCTAGCCCTCCCGAGCTCCCTCATCAAAAATTTGTGTGTAGAAGTTTTACACTCTAAAATAACCAGCTCCCTACGGATGCTGTTTCTTCATAATTTGGTAAATTATAGAGCTCAGTGTGCGCTTTCTAACGCTGTAAAAATAATGAAGTTTGGCCTACTATTGGTGGATTAAATGGACATTCAAATATGGTAGTCATGGTAGTCACACCAGACGCGTCCGGGATCGGATAATAATCCTTCCACCTGTTTGTGTAACCATTCTTCTTCCACCATTCTACCAATTCTACCAATTCCATCAATATAAACACAATCGTCTTCGGTATCCCTCGCCCAAAGGTTACTCAACGTTTCAGGCACGTACACCCCTGTTGCCTACCTCTTAGAGCCTCTACTAACGCCCCTAAGCCACCCCTCGGCGAATCCGCTACTACTGGCAATCGAGGCCGCAAGCGAGCTTAATAGCTACCTACTACTGCTCATAAACGCGTTGGAAAACCCTCAAAAAGAGCCCGAACGGATACGTCCTCCCCTATAGATATCTCCTAAGCCAGCGATAATGCCTTCCAACCCAGCGATGCTACCTCCCAAGACGCGTCTTCCTCCCCTATCCGTTCTTCATCACCCTGTTTTAACTATATTTCTTCTATAATTCTATCAATCCACCAAATGTTGCTAAATATCTAAGGCACGTATCCCTTCCGCCCGTCTTTTGAACCCCTTACTGACGCCTCCAGACCACCCCTCGACGAATCCGCTACTGCTGGCAATCGAGGCCGTAAGCGAGCCCAACAGCTACCTACTACTGCTCATAAACGCGTTAAAAGACCCTCAAAAAGAGCCCGAACGCATTGACAGCCATCGTCCTCCCCTACATACTTCTCCCAAGCCAGCGGTACTCGACCAGCCGCTTAGTCAACACTACCTACCCTATCAGCTCAGCAATCCACTCAGTCAGATCGTTAGTCAGTCACTCAGTCATCCACTCAGTCAGCCACTCAGCTAGCCACTCAGTCTGATACTCTCCCTATAAGAGGAGAAGCAAGAGGAGGAACTACAACAGGCAAATGCGGAGAACACTGCGGAGAAACCAAGCGGCAACAAGGCCACCATCGTCAAGAACACGGCTCAGCTCTCCAAGATCCCACGTCATATCAGTCATCCACTCAGTCAGCCACTCAGCTAGCCACTCAGTCTGATACTCTATAAGAGAAGGAGCAAGAGGAGGAACTACAACAGGCAAATGCGGAGAACACTGCGGAGAAACCAAGCGGCAACAAGGCCACCATCGTCAAAACCACGGCTCAGCTCTCCAAGATCCCACGTCATATCAGTCATCCACTCAGTCAGCCACTCAGCTAGCCACTCAGTCTGATACTCTCCCTACAAGAGAAGGAGCAAGAGGAGGAACTACAACAGGCAAATGCGGAGAACACTGCGGAGAAACCAAGCGGCAACAAGGCCACCATCGTCAAGAACACGGCTCAGCTCTCCAAGATCCCACATCATATCAGTCATCCACTCAGTCAGCCACTCAGCTAGCCACTCAGTCTAATACTCTACAAGAGGAGAAGCAAGAGGAGGAACTACAACAGGCAAATGCGGAGAACACTG
This sequence comes from Letharia columbiana, assembly GCF_014066305.1. Taxonomy (NCBI): domain Eukaryota; kingdom Fungi; phylum Ascomycota; class Lecanoromycetes; order Lecanorales; family Parmeliaceae; genus Letharia; species Letharia columbiana. The sequence goes on from NW_023501082.1 coordinate 166,344, forward strand.
CGGAGAACACTACGGAGAACACTGCGGAGAAACCAAGCGGCAATAAGGCCCCCAGCACCAAGAACACGGCTCAGCTCTCCAAGATCCCACGTTATATGCTCTTCACGGTTCCATATCAAATCATCACTCAGCAAGCGGAGAACACCACTGTAACTTAGCCTGTCATCCCCACTGCAACTTGGCCTATCATCCCCACTGCAACTTGGCCTATCATCCCCACTGCATTCATATGGTATATCAATAACATCACGAGAGGAGGATCTACTGCGACGATCACAGCCAATTAGGCCTCTGCAGGAGGAACATCGAACGATGTATATTTGGACGAATTGAAACCGTCCGATGTCTACAGCTATTTCATTATTCGAAAGATTTCACTGCGGTAGGAGATATTGTGGGATTCACACCACTAATTAACACGTTGTCTCCATTTCTTTTCGGTATTTCGATACTTCTTGCCATAAGGACATGGCCTTTCTCTGTTTTTTATGGGTAATTATTACGGATCAATCCTTTACACTCGATACACCTTCCTAATTAGGCCTTAGCGCGCCTCTCTCCGCACATATATGCCTGTATACCATATAGATTAAATCAATTTTGTAGTGGTGGAAGTAGGTCAAAAACGCACAGCAAGCGATCAGAGTTCGATTTGACTTAGGGCTAGGGCTAAAATTCGATTTGACTTAGAAAAATCCAACTTCATTTGACTTAGAAAAATGAAAAATCTAACTCCATGAATTTAATTCATGGGCCTTTACTTGTTATAAAATAAAAATTTAATAAATTCTTAGATTTTCTCGAGATAGTCTTGGCGATAAAAAAATAGTTCGCGATATATTCTCGTTTTTTATATTTCACTTATAAGATTAGAATTAAAATCTTTCTAAATTTAAGAGTAGATTACTTAATATTCCTTTTCTTATACTCGAAATAAATACGCTAGTAGAAGAGGGATTAAAGTAATTCCGATCGTCTTAATATTATTTCTCGTTATCTTATATAAAGAAGATTTACGTTCTTAAATTAGAAGAGTAGCTATCTATATATTAATTATCCTCTATATATATAAAAATATATTAAAACTAAGTTAAAGGAGTAGACTATATCGCTTATATCGATTACGCTATTAACTTATTTCTCGCTATATTAAAATTTTATTAAATTCGAGTTTTTTTATCTATTAAAGCTACTTATAACTCTTTTATTTAAAGTTATATAATCGATTTATCTTTAGCGTTATTAATAGTATATAAGAAGTATAATAATAATATTATATATACTTTCTTAAGACTAGATAAGATTATATATAAAGAAAGTTAGATCTCTAAAGTATTAGTTAATTATAAATCTTTAAAAGTCGAATTTACTTTTTCTATCGAATAAGAGTCTAAAAGAGAAGTTATTATATTATTAAATACGTTTAAATTTAATAATAGAATATTAAGATTAACGCGACGATCTTCTAAAAGAGTTAGAAGATTAAATATTTAGAAATCTAAAAAAGGGCTTATTAGAGATAAGTTATAGAAGTATATTCCTCTTTATATTAATATCGTTATTATTAAGAAGTTCGATATTCTCTATAATAGTTCGAAATATATAATTAATATCGCCTATAATAGAGCTAATATCGAGTTCTAAAAGCTTTAATCTAGTATTTACTATATTAATAGAGAAGAGAAACGAGTTAAAAAAGACTTAGATATATTAAAGAAGAATTTTACTATAAGAAAAACTCGAAAAAATATTATAGTTAAAGTAAAGAAGAAGATTATAAAATAGAAGATTAAGATTAATACTATAGTTATTATTTTTATTAATTAAGCTATTAAAGTAATTCTTAATAATATTATAAAAAAAGCTTTAAACGCTATTATAAATATTATTATTTTTATATAATTAATCGAATATAGTAATAAGAACGAGAATAATAAAAAGATTATTAAGATTAAGAGGAAAGCGATTTTAATAAAAAAAAGAAAGCTTAAAAAATAGTAAGTAAGGATCGAGAAATCGCGATTCGATATTATTAAAGAAAATAACGCTATTATTATTACTATAGCTAAATTCTCTATAGCTATATTTAATACTTTTTAAAAAGAATTAAAGCGTATTTTAGAGCTTTAAATCTTAGCGAACCTAGATTAAGATAGCCTATTTATTCTATTCTCGCTATTCTTTATTAAAAAGATATTTAAGATTATTACGCGAAGTATTAATATATATATCTTATAATAGCTTACTATATCTCGAGAATAAGATTCTATTAAATTAAGAATTTCTAGTAAGAATTTTAATTAATATTCTTAATAGGCTATTAATATAAATAAAATTAAGATATTTATAGATAGTTTAATTTATATAAGCGTTTATTAAGAAGATAAAATAGTAAGCTATTAAAATAAGGAGCTATTTTATAATACGTATCGTCTTATTATAAGTAAGTTATTATTATACTAATTAATTTATTAGATTTTATATATATATTATAGTTATTTATAACTTAGAATAGATTTATTTAATTATAGCGATTTTTCTATATTAGTCCTCTAAGTAATAATACGCTTATAGAGTTTATAGAAGAAGAGGTAAAAGTAATAATTAAGAAGGAATTAAAGTCTTAGAGACTTTAATAATAATATAAAATAAAGCCTCTATTAACTTTTTTTAGAAATTATTATTAGAGATATTAAAGGCTTAATAATAATATCGCTATCGATAAGATAATAATTTAACTTTTTAAATAGTTAAAGTATATTGTTGATATAAAAAATAAGTTTATTAAATAGAGATATAAGTTCTAAGTTCTTTATAAGGCTAGATATCTATATAACTTTATATATTACTCGCGTACTTTAAAGATCGATAAGTTAAAACTATATAAAACGCTAATAATTATCGAATCTATAGTATATTAGCTTACGCTTATATTATCTCCTCTTTCTTCTAATAAGATATATACTCTTTATCTTAATAATCTCTTTATATCGATTTCATTATTTCACGAGCTATAAATTATAGATATTAAAGTATATAAAATTATTTATATAAATAATAGCGTTAATTTTCTAGTAGTTCTATAGATTATAAGAGAAAAATAAAATTATAAGCTACTCTAGAATACGCTTATAGCTATTCTAGTAAACGACGTATTATATCTAAGTTGAATTAATAATAATATAATACTCTCGCTATCTACGATATATATCGTAGATAAAATAAGTAATATTATTAAGAAGTAGCGAAAAAGACTAGATCTTATCTCTATTAATATAAAGGCTATAAAAGAGCTATTTAATAAATAGTCTAGAGCGATATTTAAGATTCTACGTTATATTAATAACTATAATTATAATATAGACTTAATAAATATTACTAATTAATATCGTTAGACGTATAAGACTTAGAGAAAGACTATAAGAAATTAATAGTTAATCTTCTTTTAGATACTAAATTATAGCATTATTAACGACTTTAAGATTAAAAGTTATATAAGCTATTATTAAAAGAAGAGATAATATAAGAACTTTAGGATCTGATTATATAAGAAACTATTCTTATTTAAAGAAGAGGTTAAAGTTAATAAGTATATCGCTTATCTAGATAATAAACGATTTAATTAAACTATTAAGTATATTAAAGCTAAACTATATAATACTTCTATAAGAGTTATAAAAAAGTATATAATATATATTTAGTATAAGTATTAGAATACTATCGTCGAGTCTAGATTATATATACCGAGTTTAAAAAAGCGTACTTTTAATACTTTATTGAATTTTAATATTCTTATAAAGAAGAAATAGCTTTATTATACGTTATATAACTACTTTAACTATTAAGTCGCTTTATATATAATAAAAGATAAAGATTATTAAAAGCGGTAATATAAGTAAGTATAGCTTTAAAGTAAGCTTATAGTTATAGTAAGTATATATAGTTATATAAAAGTATATATGAAATTAATATACGATTCGATTATTCTTCGAATATAGCTATTTTCGAGCTTATTTAATAGCTATATAATCGTACTTCTTTTATTATTCTTCTTTTATATATTAACTATCTATCGTCTATTAAGCTATCTTCTTATCTCTATCTTCTTTCTATTAATTATCGACTATCTCTATTATCTTTCTCTTTTTATATAATATTATTTAGAGTTATTATAGATAGTATAGACTAATAAGAGATAATTCTAGAGCTATATTATAATTATGAACCTTTCATCTTATCGTATTCTATTATCTTATCACCTTCTATTAGATTAATCTCATATGCTAAGATCTAGCAATAAGTTATAAAATAAGATATTTTTAATACGATTTAGCCCTTTAATTACGTAATATTCAGAGAGTATAATTATAGTATATTATTTATCTATATACTCGATCTTCTTAAGAATTTTTTTTAATAATCTAACACCTAGAGATTCTATTTAATTTTCGATAATTTTTAATAAGAAATATATCTATTATAGATCGTATTTAAGCTAATATTATCGATTTCTAAAAATAATTTTTTTTTTAAATTATTACGGCTACTCTGCTCAAAGCGTAATATTACTTAATAAGAATTATATTAAATAGTAATGAGATCTACGCTAGACGTTAAATTTGACTAATTAATAGCCCTGTTTAAAGAACCTTACTAGCGTATTTATTTCGAGTATAAGAAAAGGGATAGTAAGTAGATTTCGTAAAGTTTTTAGATTGTAAAAATAAGTAGTGGTGAGGTTATATAGTAAATTCAAATTTTTGATATTTGATTATCGGGGGGTGCCAAAATCGCAGATTTCTTTTTAGTTTCCCAATGATTAAGAAAACAGGGGTATCGCACTCCTAGACTATTTGCCTCACATCGACGTGACCATGACAAAACCTCACCTCACAGCTATCACTTGAGCACTGCATCACATGTTACATGGCACATGCTGCTATTCACGCCAACGCCACGTCTGCTTGCGGTATTCTCCTCCCTCATATGAAGAGCTTTTCTATCCCATCGTCTGGCGCCTTGGAGGTAAAATGTCTTGGCAGAACATTAAAATACCATACTTTCGCAGCCCAATAACTTTCTAATGACAACCTTTACAGTAAAACTTTCAGTTGCGAAGTTCAAGATCTGCTTAAGAAAAATAAATGCGAAACTATAAACCTTTCTATGGGGGTCCTCGTTATTGAGTTATGGTGAGTTGCAAGACGGGACTTTTTGATGTTCGGTCGGAACCCCTAAATTTTACCCTCTGCCAGACGATGGGATAAGAGCCTTTACCTGGCCGGTTGCCAGATGAACTTGCAATATTATCTTGATAACATCTTCCATTTCATGGATCTGTGTATATATTCTTTTGGATCATTCGCCATCTATATGGCCAGCTACCCGAATCTTGTTGAGCTGGGACGTGGAAAACCCCGTAATTCGAGTTTGCAACATTGTCACTGTTCTCACTTTCGTTTTTTGTATCAGTACGTATATACTTCTGGATTCTTCGCCATATCCACGGCCAGCTCTATATCTTGTTAAGCTTGACCGTTCGACGCCTTAGGCATTAGTCTCATTTTCGGCCGATCACTGCACGCTATAACGGTCATGAGCTGTTTCCAGCGCCTATATATCACAATTGTGCCATCCATTGTAAGACAGGTAAGAAAGATGTGATTTTAATTATGTTTTCCTTATGGCACAAACTTTTCAATTCCTAGTATAGTAGCACAATTCCCCTTCTTTTTCTTTCTCCTAAGCCTTAGGCTCTTACAATCAATCGAAAAGAAAAACCGTGATTGCCGAGCTCAAACATATGACAGCACAGTCGTTTTGAAAATGAGACTGACACATGGACTTTCCAGGTCATTCAGAGCCGATTCCTTGGACTCTGGATGAAAGTATGAAGCTACCGCTTACCAAGGTTCGACTTCGAATATACATGAACAGGCATTATATTGATGACAACCTCTTATTCGAGCTCAAATGAGTACGATCCTGGCTCTGAACGTCAGAGGCAATGTTGCACCCTCCCTGTGCCAAATTGGATCATTGATGATGTTTCTTGACCGTTGGACCATTGTGGACTGGAAGCTGAACGACCAGAAGACCGACCGCAGTTCCAGGGCTTTCAAAACAGAAGCATAAACGAACATTTTTTGTGCAGTTCAGAGTCTCTGAGGCGCCATTGGTGGTTTGTCCCAGATGATTGTCCGTCCAGGACACTAAGAGGTGCATTTGGAAGCCTTCGACAATATGGAACAGGTACGAGATCCATGTCAAGGACTAAGATCGCCAAATGTAAGCTGTGACAGGCACTGGGGCTGTTCGCCCAAGTTTGGAGGAAAAGCCTGTCCCTATGGAAGGAGGTACTGTTTTGGAGGAGGGAGGCTTCATGCTTGCCTTCTTCTCTTTACCTGAAGAACCTGGACGTGGATACCATCCTGCCATCTACTCCTGGATCCTGGCGCGGATGGGCTAGCCCTATGGGAGACATTTGAACCACGCGCCTGCTCATCAACTAGCGCGGTGTTGTGTGGACTGAATACAAGGCCTTGACTTCTCTGTAGCTATCCAGTTCCATCTAGCCACTACCCTTCAACCAACAGCTGAAGCATTCATCTCACGAGAACCAGTATCCCTACAGCTTCTTGATCTTGACCCTCCGTTCAAGGAAAATAGCCTCTTTTACACGACCTACCTATGTCGACCAGGGCGTTCAGAAATTCGGTTCCGGCATCTTCTGTAGCAGTTATCGCGTCTTGAAGGCCGATATGCACTCGGACTACTTTTTCAAGGGGACTGTCAAGCAAGTACCAAGCGACGAGGCCTACGTTGCAGCTGCTCATCAATTCGCCGCAACACTACTCGCCATCGATGAGAGCACGCTTGTGAGAACGTCTGACGGAGTCGACCTTATCTGGTTCACCAAGCGAGGAATGTTCTCACCATATGGCGCCCTCTGGGAGATCTTTTACTCGCTCTCCATGGCTGTGATTATGACGCTTTTACGGTTCTTTCCTCCTCCCACGAATCTGGCCAAAGACCCGAGGCACCGCAACCATTTGAAGAAGGAGAAGAGTGGTTGGAATGCCAAAAAGTGCCAGTACGGAGTTCATGTATGCACCTCAACACCCATGATTCACCATTTTACTTACTAATATGGTGCAGCACTTCGCGTACTGGTAAATGAATTCCATAATAACAGCAACTGGGATCCTATTATATCCGCCGATGCCCTTCCTGCAGCACCAAAAGCTATGCGTGTACTTTTCGACTATATTTCCGAGACCACCTGGGAGCACAGGCTCATCAGTGGCTGGTTCAAAGCTTTGGACCCGGAAACATGGGAGCAGTATCACACATGCTACCAAAGGCTTCGAAAAGAGGGGGAAACTAGGCCACCTTGACTCAGGTGCCAATGACTGGAGATGTTTCCTCGGCCACGCTCTTCTCATCAACACCTACGTCGACCCTCACAAGGACCCTGGAGACGTAAAGAAGGGGTGGGTTTTCAATTACCCATGGATGGACTTCGAGGGCGGTGATGCCGTCTACGTGGATCTGGCGCTGCGATTTAGGCAACGGGCGGGAGACTTTATCATGTCCAGATCCTGCGTCCTCACCCACATGACCATGCTGATTACCACCGGTCAACGCTGGGGAAACACTTGGTTTACGAAGGCGGACATCCTAGAGACCCCAATAGCAGACAACTTCTGCCAAGAGCCAGGATGTTCCGCAAGCTACACCAGTCCGAATGGCTTGCAATGGCACAGGAAGAGGTATCACATCAAGGACAGCCCGGTGGAAAAAGATGCAGGGGGTCATGTTGTTGACGATGGTATGCTTGCTCAGCAAGGAGAAGACGCTGAGTTTGCGGGACTCGGGATGGACGGCGAGATGCTGTTCAGAGAAGATGATGAGATGTTTCCTGAAGAAGGAGAAGATGAAGGGAAAATGGAACGAGAAGAGGTCGATGGTGATGCGAAAAGATGTTGGACGAGTGATCAGAAGATCGCTGCAAGGGGCACTGGAATGCGTGGGACAACTTCTTTGAACATCGCCGCATCAAGTCTTATACTATATTTCCGAATGCTATACATGTATCGCTGTTTCTATCAATATACAGTGTCATCAAGTCCGCCGAATCTCACGTTCACGTAGATCTCCTCCACAGAAGCCGGGAAGACCCCCTTGCCCCAACCACTTCTGCAAATATCATCCTCTGTCCTGATAAAATGGTGTGGATGTTGGCAGAACAGTATGTATTGCTTTCTTCACAAGGCAGTAAAGCATTGCGACCAACAAGGCACACAATCAAACCTTCTGCTATAAAAATATACATCTGCTTTCAAAAAGCAACTGTCAAATTGAAACGTTTTCGCTATAGCTCGCTTCGTCGTTGAGCTGTGCCGTGCGAGTTTTTGACGTTCGATCAACAGCTCCTGAATCCTACCAGCTGCCAGGACATGGGATACGCAACGTGGAAACCCACTTTGATATCTTTATTCTTTCTATCACGATTCGCCGGTTGATACCTCAGGCACATAAAGCTGAGTCTGGAATAAGCAGATCGCTGCTTTCCCAACCGATAAGTATAACTTTCTTCTTCAATTCGTAAACATTCTACATACGTACGAACGTATCTCATGTGAGGTCCTATCCGAGTCTATTTCACTTTTACACTGCGGTCATATGCCATGGTTTCTATATACACATACTCAAAGCGCGTGCCAAATTTCCTCCTCTTCTTTCATAAAAATCTCTTTCCAAAGCCCCCCCCTCAAAAGATCTATATACTGCTCCGGGGAAAAAAAAGGAAGAAGAAGAAAAAAATTGCATGCTCTGAACGCATGACCTTGCTCTTGGTCCAACACCTGCAGTGAATACCCAGCGCAGGCGTCAAGAATGACTAAGACGGAAGCTTGTTTACCTCCCAATTTCACACGCTTGATTAAGCCGCAAAGGCGTGACTGACGAGATCGGCTCAGATTTTTGCTTTTTGCCCTCCGTGGTACTAGTACTATCCATGACGAGTAGGAAAACCAGTTGGCATATCGATGATGAGGTTTTGCGTGAGACGAGAGGTGATGGAATTAAGTTGACCTTTATCGGATCGTTGCGCCTCTCCATTCAGCCTGCGATTCCTGCCAACGCGTCACACAGAACGAACGGCTTTTGGTCAAGGTGTGGATACAGAGGTTGAAAATGACTTAATTGTGCTACTTGAATTTAGACAGTTTGTTCTACAGGGCGCTTACGAAACGCTCGTAATCATGAAGCATTGAAGCCAGAATGGCTGACCTTCTAAAAGCTAGCTTGAGCCAACAATTTCTTAGAAGCCAAAATAAGCTCTGCCGAGCCATCTATTCGATTCAATAAATTCTTCTTCCGTACGTCGTACATGGCGGGTAAAGGCGCTACTGGGTAAGTGCCTTAAAACTCTTGATTGGCAATGAGGGGATCGATACTGACGTGGGTTTCAGTCTCACATGAGCACTAGGACCCAGCGGACAGAGAACGCGTCTCGGGCCGAATCAGCTCATCTGCGCAACGGCAAGCCCTTTAAAGAATCCTGGCGGCGTTAGATAGGGTTGGGCGATGACTACACCCTTGGGCTTCCTTAAAGGCGCCGATGTGGTGCCGTTGAACGTGGGCATAAGGTTCGCTCAAGGGCCGGCCGGCATCTCCATGATACACTTACCAGGCGTTGTATTTTACTGAGGCGAAAATCCGCTATTAGTCAACTTTAGCGTGTTTACCTTGCACAATGCAGCCAACCGCCCACCTTGTGTGAGGTTCCTTCGAGCGTATCGTGTATTGGAAACGATCGGCAAGTTTCTACCCCGCTCCTCTGAGCGCCACCGTCTTCTCTGCTTCACTAAAGGGATAGTAGCAAATACATCAAGTGTGTTGTGGTCTATCCCAGACGGCAGCGCGGATCTATTAAATGGGGACTTGGCGAGATTGGGATTCCAACCCGCAGTATCAGTGTTTGGGGCTCGAAGTGGTATAGATAATCGTTCTTGATTGACGCATTTCGAACAATGAAGGCTGTGAGGGCTGTGCATTTATGGACGAATCGATGGGGTAGAGGTGCCAGGTTCCACCCCAGTCTCTTGTTTCATGATCTTCGAGTTAGCCAAGGGGCAAATATGGGGCTTCACTCCGCCGCTCATCAAGAACAACACAGCTTTCACACTTGCATTTGTAGATCTTCTTCAAAGCATCATCTCCTCACTGTTTCTCAAGCAGCTTTCACTTCTCTATAATCCCCACCACTTACTCCCAAGATGGACGTATACCTGGGAGTCACCCTTCTGTGTGCTATCCTAGCCATCTGTATTTTCATGCTCATCAGTCGTTCCTTGAGCGTTGACACCACGTTCGCTAACGGCCTCCCTTGGGCCGACCTTCGAGACGAAGTCTTCAAGACGACACGAGCGTCATTGCGACAGCTGATCAGTTGTACACAGGTTTTGCAAGAGGCATATACGAAGGTAGATCTCTCTGTATCTTTACTTGCCATAGAAAATCTCACCTTCACCCGTTAGTTCAGCAAAAAAGGTCAACCTTTCGTTGTGTCGGACTTCAGCTTCCAACCGCAGATCCTGCTTCCCCAGGACTACATCAAGTGGCTCACGACGCAATCTGACACCGTACTTTCCGTATGGCCTGTCCGAAGTAAGAGGCGCGCTTTGGGTGCCATGATGTCTACCGTAGATCACAAGACAACTATTGCCTTCATGGACAAGATCGTTGGCCGCTTCCTCACACGCAATCTCGACAAGGTCCAAGCTGATGTCTCTGAGGAGATGGGTGCCAGTGTCGACTGTGCCATGGGGATGGACGAGAAGAATTGGCACGAGGTGAACTTGATGCAGACTTTCAAAGATATTGGGGATAGAACTGGGGTTCGAGCTTTGTTTGGCTTGACGTTATGTCGTGATCAGCACTTCTTACGGGTTTTGACCCATTTCAAAACTTTGATGGGAATCGGTACTCCATCAGTACTTCCCAGATGTGCGTTGAAACCAAGCTTGACAGGTTCCTAGGTATCCTTCTTAGTGGGCAATTGCCCCCGATCATCCGTCCTATCGTTGGCTTACTGCTCATTCTGCCTTTCCGAATCTGCAAAGCCAGAGTCAAGAAAGTCCTTACGCCTATCGTCAAGCAACGCATGCACGAAGTCGCGTGTGAGCAGGACGACGCAACAATGAGGAACGAATCACAGGATTTTCTCACCCAGAGCGTGAGAGTGATCATGAAGGATAAAGAAATCGCCCATCAGAGCGCGGAATACGTTGCTGACCAATTTCTGGTCCTTGTGAGTCCTAGACCTTTGACATCTGGAAATGCGCAAACATACCATTCTCTGACGGTATAGACCCACAGTCCTTCGCAACGCTCGCATCAACTTCCCTAGTCGCCAGCAATCTCTTCCTAGACATCATAAGCAGCGGCCCCTCGCTCGACGCATACGAGCGCTTGCGCTCAGAGGCAGCCAGCGTATTCAAATCGGAAGGCGACTGGGCGGATCCGACAGCCTTGAAGAAGCTGGTACTCACGGACAGCGCCATACGGGAAAGCATACGACGCAGTTCCATTCAAACCCGCGGCTTACTGAGGGCCGTGGTATCTCCAGACGGTGTCACCTTACCAAACGGTACTCATGTTCCTCAAGGCACCTGGCTGGGAGTACCCGTGCAAGCTGTGCACATGGACGGGGATTTGTATGATAAGCCGTACGAGTACAACCCTTTTCGCTTCGCGGTGATGAGGTCCGAGAGTAATGTTCCCAGCCACGAGAAGGTCGATGCAACTGACATCAGCGACACGTTTCTGGGGTGGAGTTATGGTCGTTATGCCTGGTCAGTGCATTTGTCTCAAGCCATTAACAGCAATGTTGGGCACTGCCACTTATCAACCAAGGTAGCAAAGAAGCGAATCGAAATTTGCTAACAGGTCGCAGTCCCGGCCGCTGGTTCGCTGTTCAGAACCTCAAGCTCATGGTTGCTTACATCACCCTCAACTACGAGATCCAGCCCATTGCCAAGCGACCTGAGAGCATTGTCTTTGGAGATGCAAACGTGCCGTCTATGTCTGCTTGTATTAAGGTGCGTAGGAGGAGGAGAGCACAAGGTTGATTGGTTCGATATCGAATTTGGAAATCCGTGCTTGATGGACGAGGTGCAGATGCGATTCTTGACATAGACACACGGCTGTTTCTTGAATGTTATATGCAGACTACAGATCTTGCCTTTAGGCCAAACAGATGTCACCCATCAAGTTCTAAGAACCCACCTCCCAGGCATGCTTGAATGCTAGATCCAGAGCTTATAATATTCATTTGGGCTGGTCATCGTAGTAAAGGAGGGTGTTGGCTTTGCAAGAGGAGTCATAGTCATCTTCAGTACCTTGTAGGGTAGTGTGGCGAGTGAGGCGGTAATGGCGATGAGCTATCGCGACCCTGCTGTGGCGGCGGGTAGAAATACTGGATGATGATGGGGGTGAAGTCCGTGAGGGGTATAAAGTATCTAGTCATAGCGAATGAGGCGCGTCCAAGGCGTGGCAGCTTAGGATTGGCTGAACATCTTTTGCTCAAGATCTATGCATGTCCTGATCACGTGTTTGCTCATTAAATGGATGCATTTCCCTCCAAGCTTGAGTCTTCGGAGCGGTGCTCAGATATGTAGGATACATCCTACGAAGTAGCGAATTACAATTAGAAGGTGAGCATTCTCCTAACTCAATACTCCAATATAAGGACTGCTCATCCGGCACTATTGCTTTCAGCAATGACCCTGCCGCCTTCGTCTACACCACTAAACATGTCGTACCGGCCTTCGCCCTTATGTCCCAGCGCAAAACGTGTTGTATCATGACCTCGGACATCCCCCCACAAAACATCCCACCCCGACTTCTTCGCCGCATTCGGCTTTATCAGGGGACATTGCACTGAGATCTTCGCCCAGAGGCGGCGCATGTAGCGGGTTGTGATATTGTGAGGCTTGCTGCAGCTACCTGTTGAAGGGCCTTTGACGCGCTCTCCAACCAGATGTCGCCGCTCCTTGTCGTCTGGACCGCCAGCCCACTTCCTGCGAGTAACAGGACCCTCCCACGGCGACTGTCCAGACGCCCGCATACGTAGTCTGTTCCATTCAGCTTCAGGCAGAGGCGGCATGATCCTATCGAGCGTCTCGGCGTACCACCTCCTCTTGAAGTTCCGAACTCTTCTGATTGGCATTGGCCGCCCCCAGCTATTCTCTTCAGGTATCACAAGCTTAGGACGCGGAGTATTGGATCGTGAGAAATCAGAAAGTCGTCGCTTGGCCTGCGATTTGATCAAAGTCATAAGCTGCTCAGAAGGATGCGGTACAGCTTGGTTGCCTGGCTCTGAGAGCTTTTCGATGACAGCTTGGTCGACGGGGACGTCTGGAATCTTCAGGTCCTTTAGGAGTTGGTGACGACGTTTTCCAACGCGCCCGTATGTCATCGCCAGAATCTTACCCAGATGTCGCATGTGCCCATCGTTAGCTCGGCATAGAAAAATGAGGCCTCTGCGGGCTGTCCGCAGCAGGGAAGGGAGTCGTTGCTGGACTAGTGCGGCAGATTTGTGGCGCCGGCTGGAGAAGGGGAGGGTACTGCGAGGGTGGTAGTCGCGGAATCTGGAAACGACGTGGCCGTGCAGGTATTGACGTGCTGCTGGATCTGGGAGGTATGTGCATTGGCGAAGGAGGGCGCGGAAGACATGGAGTACCGCTCGTGAGCTGGCGTCATTGACGGCGGCATATCTAGCATGGGCGTTGGTCGCTCTGTTTCCTAGTCTCCATAGTCGCATACTGCTCCCTCAAGACGATGCTGAGATGGTTTCTTACTTAGGCAAGGCATTAGGTATTAGCCTGTAGGTCTTTTCTGATTAAGCTGGGATTGGGTCATGTTTAGGATGCAATCGAGAGTCTCTCGTAATGGACTGAAGAGCTGCAACACTCTAGGAGGAAGTAGATGGCTCTGGTATAATCGAAGAGGGATATCTTAGGTCAATGTACAAATAGGTGGTAAATGTCACCTGTAACACTCTATCTCGTAACCTTAGGTAGGCATCTTGGCCCTAGGGCTGAGCTAGCGGCACCACTCTACGCGAACCCTCGCGACACGTCCTCCCATCACGCTCTGTCGTATTGCATTGCTGCATATTCTACGATTTCTGCCAAGTCCCGAAAACACTGGTAAGTTTCTAGGCCATGACCTCCCTTACCAGTCTATATCTACGGATATTGTGCTAAAGATCAGTGCTGCAGGAGAAGGCGCGATTCGCGTGCAGCCGCTTCCATCCTTGTCAGCTGCAATCCCGAATTGTACCACATCATGGCGTCCGCTGTGCATGCCGCCTCGCCCTCGTACCCTCCTCCGCCTATCTACTCACAGAATAGCACCGATGGGGTAGGGAACGGCATCAATCACTCCCATTCCGCCTTCAACTCCTTTGACGGCGCTCAATCTGTTGCATCTACACCAACCCCCACGCCGCCCGCTTCAAGACACCAACATATCATGCCCCATGGCATGCCAAGCTACGGCCAAGTCAATGGTACATACAGTCAACAGACGACACCGAGGCATCATCATGATCCGAAGCCAATGATCCAGCAGCAGCATTATCCCCCAGGCCAAAAGCCGCAAATCTATACCGTATGACTGCCTCATATAGCATCCTCTTCTTCCTGTTCCTAAGCTGATACCCTCTGTACAATCAGGCTGTCTACTCAAGCGTCTCCGTATATGAGATGGAGGTGAACCAAGTAGCAGTCATGCGACGACGAAAAGACTCCTGGTTGAACGCAACGCAAATCCTCAAAGTGGCAGGGATTGAAAAGGGGAAACGAACGAAAGTCTTGGAAAAGGAGATTCTTTCTGGCGAACACGAGAAGGTGCAGGGAGGATATGGCAGATATCAAGGGACATGGATCAGCTACCGAAGAGGCGTGGAATTTGCGCGCCAGTACGGCGTGGAGGCGCTGCTTCGTCCACTTTTCGAGTATGACATGGGCCAAGATGGCATGACAACAGCCGGCCAGGGGAACCTTGACACGCCTACAAAGGAACAGGCAATGGCAGCTCAACGGAAGCGAAACATGATCAACGGTGGAGCGGACAATCGGGCTCCTGCGCAGTCACCGAACGGCACCTTCTTCAAGAACATTTCCAAGTCAGCAGCAAATGCTGTCAACGCGATCAGCAAGGCCAGGATGGGATCACCATCAAATCTGAGCAGACCTGTGAAACCAATTCAACGGCCATCGCAGCAAATGGGGAATAGCCAAGATTCTGCGTATGCCGGTAGCAGCCAGCAAAGTATGCAAAGTCTGCATTCTGAGAACAGCTTTGGAAACAGTCAGCTCGACCCTGCGCTAAGAGCGCACAATACACCCTACTACTCGAACATGCATGAACCACAGAATGGCGACATGAATGAACCACCTCGAAAACGCATACGACCCTCTAACAGCCAGGATCCTTTCGCTATTGACGAAAATCTCGACTACGATACATCGATGAGAGATCTGACACCTACAGATGCCAACGAGTCCCTTGCTTATGGTCAAGACTACGCTCAATCTAGCATTGACTACAGACTCAACGGACTACAACCTTTACCTCAACCTACAAGCAAATCCGCAATCGAAAAGCAACAGATTCTGACCAATTTGTTCCTCGATCCAAATCAAACAGATTTTTCGAACCATCCTGCACTACTTAGCCTATCAGGCGAAGACCTCGATATTCCTATCGACGCCACCGCACATACAGCCTTGCATTGGGCTGCCACTTTGGCCCGCACATCACTACTCCGAGCGCTGATCGAAAAGGGTGCAAGTATCTACCGGTTGAACACAGGAGGCGAGACTGCATTAATACGTGCCGTCCTCACCACCAACAACCTCGACCAAGGTAGCTTCACAGACCTTCTTGAGCTGCTTGGTCCTACCATCGAGATCCGAGATGGCCACGGCCGAACTGTGTTGCATCACATGGCTGTGGCGTCAGCTATTAAAGGAAAGAGCGCCGCTTGCCGATACTATCTCGAATCACTGTTGGAGTTCGTCGTCCGGCAAGGCAGTGCTTCAAATAGCCAACAGAATTCCTTTCAGAACCCTGACCTTGTTATGCCTGCCCCCAAAACGATAACACTTGTGAGGTTCATGTCAGAAATCGTCAATGCATTGGATATGTCCGGCGACACCGCATTAAACCTTGCTGCACGAATTGGTAACAAGAACATCATTCATCAGTTGCTTGAAGTTGGCGCCGATCCTACCATAGCGAATCGTGGCGGTCTAAAGCCTACAGATTTTGGTGTTGGAGGAGATCCAGACTTGCTGGACGCGCACCAGAACAGCCAAGTAACGAGAATAGGGCATCACGTTATCAGCAAAGTTGCTGAGAGTAGTCAGGAACTATTAGCATGTGAGTTTCCTCATATTTCCTTGCCTTGAATACACTGACTTGAATGATAGCGATAACGACCCTGCTGTCCGACACCGAATCCTCCTTCCGATCCGAGATTCAGGCGAAACAATCCCTCATTGATCAAACCCACACCAAATTACGCGAAACTACGTCTTTATTGAACGAAGAACGTCGTCGCCTCGCGGAGCTTCAGCGCAGATCGGATGACAGAAAAGCCCTTCGCCAACGTATTGCTAACCTGCGCCGTGCCAACGACCAACAGCGTGCTTACCTCTCATCAAGTGCTAATGGAAGATCCGCCAGTTCGCCTGCAGAGATTAGGCCAGACATCAAAGTTGGGGAAGCGGATGCAGGCCTTGATATCGATACTACCATACTTCCACTCTCGCATGACCACAACCAACCTCTCCAGATTCTTCCACAGCAGCGTGACTACCTTGCCACTTTACCGCCGACGGCCATTCTCAAGGCACGAACAACGGCTTACCAAAAGAACAATGCTCGCCTTGAAGCCCAAGCGAAGAACTTGCAGGATCAGTCGTCGGAGTTGGAGACGCAGCTGAGGAAGCTGGTATGCTTGTGCTTGAGTCTTGAGGAGGGCCAGCTTGATCAACTGATTGGTGGCCTCCGTACTGCCGTTGAGAGTGAAGGTGGTGAAGATGTGGACTTGGCGAGAGTGAGAGAGTTTTTGAGGAAGGTTGAGGGTCTGGGAGAGGAGTAGGAACCCGACTTTTCAGCGCAACGAATTTGACAGGCGTCTATCGCATCCATCGTGACCAGGTGAGGCAAGCACTGGGTGTATGGATTGCAGTCGACTTATCGCCTTCTATTCTTGTGTACAATTTCCAGAAACGTCCTTTACTTTTCTAGTTTCACGCATGCATAGTTAGCGAAGGTAGCTCGGACCCGATCGTTGAGCCTGTTTGACAAGCGATCAAGTCACATACAGGAATACTCAAGAAGATGACTTTCTTGGTGCAATGAAAATATGCAGTGACTCCTCATCCGCGGAAACATCGTCGGCCTCAGCTACTAGCCACTCCTGACAACAATGACCTTTCTCCTCATCGACCACTTCCAACGCCAAGTATTCCTGTCATCAACTATCTCAACTACGGCAGAAGTGATGGGCAAATCTTCGACAGTGGTTCTCGTCGCTGAATAGCATTGCTCGTTTTGTGGAATTCTGGGGAGGATCGAGCAGGTAGGTATGCAGTACGTTGACCATCACAACGGCGATAGAGTGAATATGCAGCAATGTTGAGTGTGTGCAGGCTTTATTAGCATCTAGTGAGCTTGCTCTGATGCATTGGAAAGAGCTATCTCTTACATGGCAATTGAGTTAATCGCTCATTCTCGACCGTATATACGAGGAAGACCTACCTATATCAGAACGGTAAATAAATGTTCGCCCCTCACGGGGATGTGGTATAAAATACCTTCGCTGGGGTTTTCGTCGACATATTGGCCGAGGCACCTGCATTTTGCCTTCGGTTCGACTCTACTAGTTACCCTTTGTGCTCTTTGGAATGTCTCGAGTGAGGTAGAGTATCGCAAGTGTCACGAATCTCGTCAATGGGTCAAGCATTTCGGGTTTTGAAAACTGCCATGGACTGAGTCAGATGAAAGCTGAGACTACTTTCGGGGTCTTCGTTCAACCCGTCTTTTTTTCTTCGTGTATAAACATCGCTCTTCGAAATATTCGTCTTTCAACATAAAGTCAATTTTAACACCTTCAGTTTTGAACATCCTCCCTCTTGAACCTCGTATCTTCCTTTCAACCCGCCTTTTCCTCCTCTCACTCAGGCGTCGCTCTTCAATACGTCCTGTAAATCATCATCAACACAATGTGACCTTACACCAGCATGCAAACCACGCAGATATTGCCGCTAGAGTGGTGGGAGCTGAACTGGAAATGCGATAGCCGCTTCACCGCATTCTCCTGCCAAGGCTGGAAATGATTAATCATCTACGCTGTCTCGTAGCCGCAGAAGTCAGATCTGAGATGCCGTGGACCCTGAAGGACGCCGGGCAATTCATGCAGCTCGGAAGGCCTATCGCTTCAACCTTTTACTCGGAGTCATCTGCTCCCCACGCGTGTCCCCAAACCACAACACTTGCGCGAGCCGAGGATCTCCACAGAAGCGCTGAAGGCATATATGAGGAGATCATGAATTTCCAGTCAGCAGTGAAGATGGATTTGCCCACACGGCCACCATGCTTCTCCTGCTAGCAATCTTCACACCCTTTTTCCTCGCCATCACCATAGAGAGCACCTCGATGATCTGCTCCTCCAACCTATATGGGCGACCTTCAGCTTCTGACAGCACAGCAGTTGCTCAAGCGTTACCGTTTGCCAAAACAGATCCCGATGGCCAGATGGACGCAGGTCGTATCTTTGCAGAGCCGGCATTCTTCCAGCCACGGTTCAGCGCACTCAAGAATACTTGGCCGCGAGACATGGTACAGCTTCCGATGATTTGGCGTTTCAGTGGGTTTTCCTACGAGATTATCCTCAACGGGACTTCGTTGCGCGTTTAAGGACGGATTGCTGATCCATGGCTCATTGTGTACTTAACGGCAGGATCGGCACGCTTGGCATTGCTTATGCACGCCGATGCTGCTGGGAGAGTGCGGTCGCCTAGTATAAACATGGACTGGAGGACAGTGCAGTCTGCCACGACTGGAGTTGACAAATACTGTGTTGAAGGGCGGCATTCTGGGGGGTGTATGGATCGTGAGTGGTATGTGTCACTTCCTTGCCTACCCTACTCAATTTTTGACGACATTTCCTGCCAACAAATTTTTGCAATGCCTTCTACCCTGGATACCCCCGTCTAAAAGCTCTCCATCGTTTGAATCTAAAACCCCAAAAGACATCTTCAGAGACCCTTACGTCTCCGTCTACATCTACGAAGCGGGCTCCCCTTTCGAAAATGTCATGAATCAGTATATGATCACTGGCAAGGGTATCAATCCTTTCAACCCAAGGGGCCTTGGTGCGGAAGGCATTGCGTTGAATGCGACGGTAGCTGGCGCAACATTGGGTGGCAACGCTGTACTGACAGCAACGGAAGTTGGCTCGGTACCGACGAATATATTGCCTGCGGTGACTGGGATGAGTGCTTTGAGTGTGGAGTTGGAGATTGGGTCGCGATGAGTATTTACCTCGTGTTGGTTTGACGTCTGAGATTCAGAGGTAGTCATCCGTTCAGCCCGTCCCATTGCGATCGGTAATCTACATATTCTGTTACATTTGAAGAGGGATACGGACATCGAACGGTTTTGTTTTCTGCATATCATCCTTTATATCTCAACCATCTAGTTTATCTAGATCAGAGGTCGTTGAGATGCATTACTATAGCACCACACGATCACGTTGGATTTGTCTCCATCATCATTGAAACCCAGGAGACGACTGCCTTCTTCCTTATAAGTTGAAGAGCTGAACAGGAAGGGCGAATATCTTCTCGTTCAACAAAAAGTTAAGTCGACATTCCCAACACACTCGGTTTTGAACATCGCTACTCTTGACTTTCGTATTGTTCTTTCAACCCATCTTTTCTCAATACATTCATTCCTCTTCTTCCGCTTCAGACACAAGGTCAAATCGACATTTTCAACACAGTCAATTCTGAACTCGCAATTCTTCTAACTACGTCTTCTCCTCCCAACCCATCTATCCCTCTGCACGGAACCACATCGAACATTGAGCACCGTGTCCCTGTTCAATACAAAACGTTGGACTGACGTCAGCACGAGATCTCCAGTCCGCAGAAAACTTTCGTGCTACAGAATCCTGCAACGTCATCGGCGATGGACGGCAACTCGCTCTTGATAAAAGAGGCGCCATCGGCGGATCTGTACACTTCGAGGCCGCGTGATACTGATCTGCCGCCGAGGTGTCAGAGTTGGCAAATATTGCTGGCGAAGCCGAAGGCAGAAAATGGGGTCCATTGCAGCCTTGGGGTCGTTATATTAAAGCTGCCCTGAGATAATAAGCTATCGTCGCATCTCTTTGAAACGTTGGGTCCAGTGGGTATAAATACTATCTCGATGCCAACGCTCATTGAACGTTAGTCTCTCGCCAAGTAGAGGGTATTCCTATCAATTAGAGACGCACATCGCCAAACCAAGGAGTCAAAAAATGTTCACCTACTTTTATCTGCGATGCCCGAAGATAGTTGATATATATCGAGGAGCGTCTGTGTTTGTGGAAGGGAAAATTTACCTCCTTGGCTGTGGCCAGCGTATCTCCCACGCGCCTCGAAGGAGCTTGGTGGGCCTCAGCGATCTCTTATTGCATGGATGGTGCATTGTGCATGGGTGGCTGCGCAACCGAGCGCGACATCGGAGATAAGGACTTGTTATCGCTTATCTTTGATGGAGGTGGGCATCAATGATAGGTTGGAACATCGGTTCAATCGTAATGCCAATGCCAAGAGATGCTCAATCTAGCGTGATGAATGACGCTCTTCTCAATACTGTGAACTGACTTGATGGGTAGCTTAGATGTATTCATCCAGCTCTCGACGATTCGATTGTACCAACTGACGTCTACTGGCCGCTGTTGTTTTTCATCTATGCGTCCATATCGTCTATAATCTAGTCATACATAGCACGTTCGTGACCCTGCAGCGACTCGATCCCACATCAATTGCCCTAGTCGCACACTTTACCATTTGGCCTCCTTCCTCGCCTGAAATTGTTTAAGTATTGACACCTGCTTCTCTAGCGCCTCTAACCACTTCCCCGCCGCCTCATCCACCTTGGCCTGATCATCTCCCAACTTGGCATAGAAGTCCTTTCGATACGGCGTTGCTGACATGGCTGCGCTAAAGATCGGTTTCACCATGAAGGAGTGATGAGGTTTCAGCGTATTGCCGTAAGCTGTGCGGAAGGAGGCGGAGAGCTCGTCGGAGGGATTTTGGAGGTTGCTGCGAATACCCTGCGAGGTGAAATCGAGAGCGCTGGAGTACGTTGTCAGTTGAGGCTCGTTATTAGGTTCAGGGTACAAAGATTGGACGAACCGGACAAGCCAGAGCAGACCTTCCGCTGCGGTGTGCTTCTTCGTCTTGAGCTCATTGGTGACAAGAGATTGAAGTGTTTCTGAATCAGCGGGGGTGGCTAGCTGTCGGTCGCGGACTTTCTTGTACCAGTCAGTCGAAAATTCTCTGGGATGAGAGGGTGCAGCGCGGAGAGGAGTTGAGACCTTGATATTGCCGATCATGTCATTCTTGACGGGTGTGAATGCCATTGAGCCTAGCACATCTGCCCATTTGTAAGCCTGGCACTTTTCAACGGAATGAAAGTAGCTCAGGAGGTGCTAGCTCACCAAAAAGCGTTGTGAGGGACTCCGCTGCTTCAAGGAAGTCGCTGGTGGGGATGGCATTGTCGTTATTGGCTTGGACAGGGACGTCGTCGAATGTTTTATGGAGCGTATCGAACCAAGTCCCGCCTGACGGGAAAGGTACATTGTGCGGTACAGCCATGATTTGAGTGTGAAGGACTTTGATGGTCCAGTAATTAAAGTAAGTAATCCAAGATGGAAGCGGATGTCGGACGATTGGCCTCAGGCAAGAAGCGCGCGGCTGTCGGCGAAGCGTCATGGGTCTTGGCATCGATGTTGAGATGCTTGGAACTGCTCCATGAATTCTATGTGAACATGTTCATTTCTTGTACTTAGTATTACCTTTTGAGGAAGCTTGAGATGCTTGGGGTAGTCTTTGAGAGGGTTCTTTTCCAGCGCAGATGACTTCCAGCCAGTCCACGGAGCCTGGGACCCCACTTGGTAATGACTTGGAGCCTGGATCGTATACTGCTCTCCGTTTGGTATGTGTAACCGTCTGAGATGGCAACAGAAATGTAGAAGTTGCACTGACTTAAGAATTCAGAAACATGCCTCAGCCGAACATGTACACCTCACAACCCGCCGCTGCTTCATTGGCCCAATCCCGGAAGGATGGCTCAAGAGCCACCGCAAATCGTGGTACTCGCGATACCTGCTTTCAGATTACTCTTCGCGAGCTGTAACGTTCTCAGCAAAGCCAGGCATATCCCACCAGAGGCAAATTACAGGTCTTGATGGGCCGTCGGCAAGCGCTACGTTTAGCCGCAGCTTCCCCCAGCCAGAGGACGTTGATGAGGAGCCAGAGGAGGCTGATAATACCAACCCAAGCGAAGACGGGCACCAAGAAACCGAACACGAAGAGGGGGGAGATGGAATGAGTCGGCTGGAAGCACAATCTACCGCCATAGAGACCGGGCATGGCAGTCCTGAAGTGCATTCTCCCAACGAGGAACCTCATACTCCAGTGAAGCGGCGGCCGACATTCAAGGACAGACTCAGCCCTAGCCAATCCAAACACAAGTCTAGCACCTCATCCTTCGTCACTGCCCCCACAAGGCCGCGAAGAGCCTTCAAGTCGATGATGCCTTCGCTAAGCCCACTCAAAAGCCCGCCTGCTGCGTCTTTCGTAACGGCGAAAGAGAACCAGACCCCAAGGAAAACCATTGGAGAGATCACAAACATTGAGATCAACAAGCCAACCAAGTCTTTCGATTCTGCCCAACCTCAGCCAGGCTCGTCTCCAGAGACTCCTGGAAGCGTCATGTTCCCTAGGTCAAGCAATGGTGATATGGTGAACCAGGCCACTAATCCCAACTCGACCGATGCACTCATACCTCACGGTCCCTCTGGCACTTCTGGTGGCACATCTCCAGTTATAGGAGCCAAAGACCCGCCGCAAGGTCGTGGGGCTGGTCGAGAGCAAGGACAGCAAATAACGGCAGGCGGCATGGTCAGATTCGACCTCGCCGATCAAGGTGAACGCAGAGACAATCTGACAACTTTTGATTCAAGGAAATTTGGTCCTCAGCGGGCATGGAAGCGACTCCGAAAGGACCGGTCCCACCCAGGAGAGATCGTCAAGATGGAGAAGATGCTGGTGCGGGTAGATTCCACTATGCAAGAGCTTCCGCCTGATTACAATGAGAACGACAGTTTGAAAACGTCAGCTCGTACAGTTGAGAAGTGGAGAGAATTCGTGGTTGTCTGCAGAGAGAGCACCACGGATGATGCAGAATTCTCCATTCAGCTGTATAAAACGCGAGTCATACCCTCGAAAGAAGAGACCCACGTACAGAAGCGCTCAACACACGAGATACCGCTAGCTCGTAAAACCACACACGTGAATCTCTACTCATCGCTCGATAAGACGGTGGTGATCTGGGTTCCATGGAGAGCAGGAACGATGATGTACATTCTCCGAACTCACTCATCGGCTAGTGCTGTCGAATGGTATACTTTCATTCGTCGCAGTCTGGGTGAGCAATGTGTCACATCCCTGCAGGTCAACGTGCCCGACTTGAGTGTTACCCTGCAGCTTGATAATCCCTTCGGTGAATTGGAGACATCGATTGATGCGGCACAAGCGAATAATGTGGACGAAGCAGCGATGAACAGGACGATGGAAGCCGAAAAAGCGGCCGCTAGTAATATCATACAGCGATCTCTCAAGATGTTGGAGAACAACCCTGAGTGGTCGAATGTGCTCGAAGCATGGCTTGGGAAAGAGAAGATTGGCCTGGCTTGGAAAAGATATGATCGTCTGGAATGGGTGCATGGTGCTAACGAGCAGAAGATGTATGGCACATTGGCGATGGAGCGAACACACGAGCTAGAGCTGAGACCGAAGGACCATTACCTGACACACATAAAGCCCAAAGGCGGAGAAGCTATGGACGAGCCTGCGCCTGTAGAGGGGTTTCTAGTACGCCTTACGTCCCAGAAGGGCAATGTTAGAAGGCTCGGGAAAATGTACTTCAAGAGGTTGTATTTTGCCACTCACAACCAATTTTTATGCTATTGCAGACCGGCAAAGGCGTTGCCTCCACCACCACCAAAGCTTTCGTTGTCAAGAAATGCGAAGGTTCCGAGCGCAAGCGAGATCGTTCAAAACACCCCTTTGATCTATGCCGTCAATCCTTACCCCAACAAGGATGGCGAGATAGAATGGCTTCACCAAGCAGCGACAGCAAATAAAACACGCCATGACGAGGACGCATATAAGGAAGCTGAGCGCAACATGAACACACTGCTCCAAGCTGAGGGTTACATCAACCTAAGTCATGTGGTTCGGGTTCAAATTGCGCAACGGGGAAATTCCGTAGCGGACGAAAATGTTGGCCAAGGACAAGATGTTGACTTTCACGAGGAAGTGGAGGACACCGGGCAGGATGACGGCAAAATTGATCAATTCGATGACAATCGCACCTTTGAGCTAGTCATGAAGAACAAGCTGGTCATCAGGCTGCAGGCTTACAATGAAACAACTAAGAAGGAGTGGATACATCGGCTTCGAAAACTTGTTCGGTATTGGAAGGTTCGCCTTGCTGCTGACGTGGATTTGTACAAAACAGTGCGGGCCATGAATCTGAAGCAACTTGATGTCGATGAAGAGTCGGAAGCTTACATCGGTCAATTTGGTTCAAAGTGGGAGGTCACTAGATCAGTGGCTTCTCCAAAGCTATTCAACATGTGCGGTGTATCCTGCTGCCGCGCTATCACTGTGCGTTTTCTGATGTTATAGATGAAAAAACACGCTAACGTTAAACGCAGATGGCAGGAGTATTGTACCGCAAGCCAAAGCGACATTCAACCTTTCAACGCTGCGGGGTGATTCTCTGCCATGGCCAGGTTTTGATCTTCCACGGAACCCTTCGCGAGCGGACTGGAAAGGAAGTCAGACATATCCAGCATGAACGACAAGCAGCAGTTGATCTAAAGAACTGCTACATCTACAGCGGCCTTGTTACAGAAGGTGATCTTCTTTACCAGAACCAGACCTTCGACAGCAATCACCCAGGCCATCATGCCCTTCCCCGAGTGTATCTTGAAGATGGCTGGACTTCGACGGACGAGGATACAATGACTACCTTCGTCATCTGGCAGCCCCAGAGCAAATCATTATTCAAGGCAAACGAGCAGCAGGAATCGGGTAAAACGAGGCAGCGGCTTCGGTATGTGTCAAGGCTTGGTATGCCTGGTCGGTCGATTGTATTCAAGACGCGGAGCAGGGCGGAGCGTGACCATTGGGTCATGAGTATCGGAATGGAGATTGATCGCTTGCAGGTCGGTGAGGATATTCGGGTTATCGATAAGAGTTAGTGCCGCTGTACATCAGAATGTTGTCTTAGCGAGGCGTTGGTGGTCGGGAAGCTGGGCTATGGTTATTAGAGTATAGTTCAAAAGGCAGGGTTTGGGGGTGGTACATACCTCTTGGAGCCGCTACAATACTTTGGCATCCACACACGTTCGAGTTCCTGAGCTGGCTTACTGAAGAGGTTCCACTTGCCTTGACTCTCAATGAAAAAATTGAATCTCTTCCACCGTCCCTTTCCCTACCATAACCCTGTCACTCCCCTTCCAATCCTCCCACCGTATCCTCCCCGCCTTCCTCCATGGCCAAACCACTCCCTCCACTCTCCCAACTATCAAACTCTTCGACACAGGTCCGACCCGGTTACTATCCATAGTCTTGTTACCATCCAATTGATCGCCCTCCATCCAGACATGGCCAAAGGGAACATCTTCTTGCGTGAACGGGTACGGAGGTTTAGTGACGACAGTATCGCCTTCGAGGCCTATGATGCGCTTGACGACGAATCGTTCGGGGTTCGCCGGGGACCTGTTGCAGCACACTCGTCAGCCCCTGCCTCTACTCTCTCATCCCGTCTCCGGCTCCCCCCCCCCAATAATCTCGAAGCCTCCGTCGAACGGGTAAATGTACCGATACACGACCACCATTCCCCTCTCCACCCCTTCCCCCGCCCTCCACATGTTCACCCATACCCGATCGCTCGCCATACTGCTGTTGTAATCTGCGTTCAGGAACGGAGACATGGATGGCCCGGTCACGCTCATGATGCAGAAGACGTTATTGGTGAGGAAGGAGAAGGCGGGGAACCAGGATGCGAAGAAGACGAGGACGCTGAGGGTGGTGCGGGCGGTGCGGGGTCGTGGCAGGGTTGTTGGGGTCGGGGTAGCTGTGGGGTGTGTATTTGGGATTGGAGGACCGGTGGGTTGGGAGCGGGGAGGGCGATGGGGGCGTGAGGGGACGGAGAGGTGGCGGGCGGCATTTCGGAGGTGGGATATGGGTCGGAGAGGGCGGAGAAGAGTAGGCATGGATGTGAAGAGTGCAATTGGTGCCATCGTGGGCAGCGGCGAGATCTCGAACCATATCACGTGACTCGAGCAGGTAGCGCGAATTGCCGCGCGACGCGACCTCGGTATCGAATGCATATCGACTTCGTCCTCTCACTCTTTTCCCAATTCAGTGTAAATCCAGTCCTCTATATTCTAGTCATCAGGACACCACGCCCGTGATACTCCGACATAGCGATAATGACGCCCGCCAACCCCAAACAGTCGAGCCTCAAAAGCCTTCCTACAGAGCTACTGGAGCAAATCTTCCTCCAATCCCTCAACGTTAACCTTCCATTAGCATCCTCGCACCTCGGCACGGCCTTGTCCTCGACCCGTACCAAGATGGTAGTGGTTTGGAAGGTCTTCCCGAATCACAGCGGTGCGTTCGATGCAGAGGATTATGCAGAATTGTCGGAAATCCTTCAGGCCGGAGATGCGGGCGATACTTGTATGGAAACAGAGATTGAGATTGGGAAGCTACAGTCCAGGATCTTAGCATGCCGGTGGATGACGTGGGACTTCTTAAAGTTGTGCATGGAAACGTTTGTTGTTAGGACCCTACTACGGGAGTTTCGAGTCCAGAATCTCCCTTGGCAGGAGGAGTTGCCCGTGAAGGAGCAACCGTACAATGCGGTCAAGGTGCCATGGCATGGCGGAGCGCCAGTCAAGGATTCGGTGGTCAGGGACTTCGTACACGAGGTGTTCGCCCTCAAAGTCCATCTCGGAATCCGGTGTGAGGAGAATTTGGATGTTTGCGAGTACACTGAAGACGAGTTGAAAATTAAGAGAGAGAATTTCCGAAAAGGGAGGGAGGAAGGAGCCAATATCGAGGCCAACGGGGAAGAAAAAGAAGTACCGGAAGAACTGGAGTCAGGTGATACGGACAGTGATGAGAATTTTGATCGCGGATACCAACGTCTAGGTGTCGACACCAGGGGATGGATACCAAATGAAGACCATACAGGATATGGTATCAAGGATGTAAGCATTACGCCATCGCTCGGGACTTGTAGCTGGGGCCCCCGTGATGGTACACCCCGGGTCAGCGTTGGCATAGATCCCCGAAATGGAGTGGTCTTCCTCCGGACCTGGCTGAAATGCGAGAACGACTCCAGAATGATACAAACGACTCGTCGCAAGTGGAGATGCCTATGGTGTGACTTTCACCCTAACATACCCGTCAAGCTGCTCCACGGGCCGTGGACCGAAAATCAGCTGTCCTTCCTCCAGGTATTGATTGAGGGTGGCGCCAAACTTAGTCCGGATAAGAAGGCGTACAGGAAGATAGCAAAGAATGGATTGATGGAAGCGATCAGAGAAGACAATTGTCGAGCTGTCGACTTGTTGGTAATTGGAGACATGGAAGGCCACGAGGATGATTACTTCCAGCCAGGTCTCAGCGAGTTAGAATTCGCTGTGAACCTTGAGGATGATTTCTCAGATTGGATAAGATATTCAACGAAGCGCAGGACCGTGGGTATCGAGCCGGATACCGAACATCTGAAACTCGCAGTCATCGAACGTGGATGTCGAAGGAACATCGTCAGACGCCTCCTATGGGCGAAACTCTCGGGCATCGATCGGGCTAATCCCGCTGTGGTGGATTGGGCAGGGAAGAAAAAGGAGCAAGGTGACAGCGTAGGGCAATGGCTCTTGGACCAACTTACGCGGAGTGGGGGTAGATATGACGAGGTGAACGATATCGTCGAGCAACCTAAGGAACGATATCCTAGCTATGACTCTAACATTTCCGCACGCGGCAGCAATGATGGGACCCGAAGCCCAATTGGCCAGGCTGATGCTGCGTCAGGATGAGGAAGAGAGTCGGGATGACACTCACTGACTTCTCCCCTTTCCCCTGGGTCGACATTGAGTAGGTCATGATTTCCAGTATGGCGAATTTCTTGTTTCTGAACCATCGTGGAACCTTGTCGTTCACCCCGTTAAAAAGACCTCCCTCACGCATTTGTGCTCTTTATTGAGCTTGACCAGAACTAATTTATGCTCCATGCTTATTCGAGTCCATCTTTCAGCTAATTATGCTGTCTCAAAATTCGTCTCATGATATCCGTAACCAGAACCGTAGGAGCAAAGGCACTTCGTATGCATCTTGTTCAATAAACCCTACAAACTCGTAGTCTCTATCAAAAAAACTCTCACCAATCCTTCGCCAGCATATTCTCCGACTGTACAGCATCCGTTTTGGATTCCCCTTTCTGCTCCTCAATGGACTTTCCAACCTTCTCTCCGTCACTCCCACCAAATTCTACAGCCTCCACCTTTTCGCCTTCCTCGCTCATATCCGCTGCTTCATCCGAGGTCGCCTCGTTTGGCTTCTCGACAGCCTCCCAGTCGTCCTTGCCTAGATCTTCTGTGGAGGTTTTGAGCTTTCTGGCTTGGGGTGCGCCGGTGCTGGTATCTTTGCTTACTGCTGGAGCTTCCTCAGCTGCCGGCTTTGCTGGAAGGCTTTCCGACTCTGCGGGTTCTTCTTTGGCTGAGAGGTCCTCTGGTGTGGGCGGGAAGATCTTGCTACAAATTCCCGTATCAGCAGGGTTCATTCGCATTTCTCCTTCACTCTGGACTCCGTTCCAGTGGATATGGGACATGACGTACGGCAACCACTCCCCATAAGCCCTCTCGTCCTTCGCCTCAAATATACAAAATACAACCCTCTCCAACCCGCCCTCCTTCTCCCTCCCCTCCTCCAACTCTTCCAGAAACCTCCTCACTTCCCGCCCAGCCACCTCCGCCGCCTCCCCACTCGGATACCCATACACCCCCGTGCTCAAACAGCTAAACGCAATACTCGCATCTTGCCCTTCTTCCTTCCCTTTTTCGAGGGCTAGTTCTAGACTGGTTCGATAGCAGCTCCGTAGCTTGTCGGCGGCTTTCCTATGCCGGTGGTATATGGGACCCACGGCGTGGATGATGTAGGAAGAGGGGAGGGCGTGCGCGGAGGTTATCTTGGCGGAGCCGGTGGGGCATCCGTTCAGAAGGCGGCATTCGCTGAGCAGGGAGGGCCCGGCGGCGGAGTGGATGGCGCCGTCCTGGAAGGAAGGGAACTGTTAGCTAAGTTTGGCAAAGGGCTGTTTGAAGGCAGCGTGGGAAAGTGAGGCGTGGGGCAGTCGGTAGACTTACGACGCCGCCTCCGCCCAGTAGAGATGTGTTTGCAGCATTGACGATGCATGTGGTGGCGAGGTTTGTGATCGAGGTGCGGATTAGAGAGACTTTGGCGTTCAGCGTTGCTGATGGGGTGGGGAGGGGAGTGTCTGTGGGGTCGGGGGTGGAGGGTTGGAGTGTTCCGTTCTTGTAGAGGTCTGAAAGGGTTGGTATCTGGGATAGTTGGACTGGTGGAGCCATGTTGGTCCGTCGCTTGGTGGATAGGGTGCGAAAAGCGTGCGGGCTATGGGTGTTTGATAGTCGTCGAAAAGACTGGATTGTAACAAGGCGGAGAGGGGGCATACGAATGCGTTATTGCATCATTTGTGCTTCCAAAATAGGGAAGATGTTGTTAGTAAAAGGTAGCACCATCAGTATAAAATAAATTGTACTGTGTCAAAGTAGTCATTGCAAGTGAACAGGAACAAGTTTGTCTACATTGAGTATTTTTGACTTGGCAAGCGATGGTACAATCTCCTAGCCAAGCAAGTGCCACCAACTTTCGCTCTTACCCGCTCAGCATACATTGAACAGCACATTGAGCTTTGCGCTGCAATATTCCTCCTCGTAGAAGCTCAAAACAGCCATTACAAATCTTGATCTCAACACACAAAGCCGGCGATACATGACATCAAGTTACTTGGCCCGCTCCGCTTAAAAACCGACCTCATCCTCATAAGAATCCTCATGCAAGTCATCACGGATACGACGCTTCAGTAGCGAGTGCGCGTCATGGGGCTCATCCCCAACTTTCTTCAGCATCTTTGGGGCCAGAAATTCCCACAGCAACTCCTGGGTCGGACTATACTCCTTCACCATTTCGTCGGATGTCAGCTCTCCCAGGACGCTGAAGTCGAACGTCACCCCGAGCATGTCCAAGTTTGTGATGCTCTTGGCCATTTCGTGCACCCAGCGTTGCATCTTGGTATCAAGCTTGAGCTTCCAGGCGTAGCGGCATTCGGGGTCGTAGATGCGCATAGTGAGCTTCTGGAGGTTAAGGGGCCCCAATCTGGGAAGTTCTGCGAAGATTCGAGCCCAGCCCTCTTGTCGGCTTGCCTGGCATTTGTAGGCAGTGATTCCGATGTCGAGATGGAAATATTGCATTGACTGCAGAGAAAGCTCGGATCGATCTCGTACGAATGGAAGAACTGCACTCATACTGTTGAAGCGGATTTCATTCCCCCCGTAGAAGACTGGGATGGCTTCCGCTCGAATTTGGTGATTGAGTGCCAGCATGGCAATGGTAGGTGGCGTCAGGTAGGACTCTCTCCGTAGAGTGTACGAGACCTTAGCGTTCTTCCACTGCTCGCCCTTGAAGGTGCAGCGCTTTGACTGGGGGTAGTCGTTCGCATGGGAGCACATGTCACCGTCGTGGTCTTTGGTCTTGTAGGAGGAACGAGTAGCATGGCCGGCTTCCTTGTCGGCCTGCCATTCTTCAGGATGCACATCTTTGACTGTCACAGAGCCCGTCACCAGCGTCAGGTAGTAGACCTTGTTTCGAATTTCAGCAGAGAGCTTGAGGAACCCGGACGGCGTGTCATCGCTGCTCGAAGTCAGTAAGATCTTGTTCTTTTCGAAATAGTGTTGCTCACTTCCAGATGTATTCCTCTTGTGCCGGGCCGCTTGCCGCTGCCATGGCTGTGAGTTGCGGTCGATGCCACAGAGTTGGTGCCAAATTAGATGAGATATATGTGATGAAGGAAAGGGCGAACACCAAGCGCGTCCCTTAGTGCGCCAAGACGTGGCATCAAATGTTCACTCGACAGACAAGACACGGGCTGTGTTCCTTCCAAATACACAAAAAATTGATCTAAAATACCCCAAAGTTCTATTCTAACTATGCAACCCCATTACTCACGATCTTCTTGTCGTCCTCTATTTTCTCATAAGCCTCCTTGGCCTTCCGCGAATCCTCCGCCCTCAATTGATCGTCCCTCCTCACTGCAATATCCTTCGGTCGGAAATCACTGTACAGATACTTCAGCACGACTTCGATGACGTAACAACCCACGAAGTCAACGACCATAAGACCGGTCATGATGAACTTGAACTCCGTGCTGAAGGGCACGAGTTTCAGCCTCTCGTTGATCTCAGGGATGAACTCCGTCGAGCAAGAGAAAGCTACACCAGACACGAGAATAAGGCCCCAATACATGCCGCGGTTCTCGCTGATACCTTCTCGGAAGGGGCGACCTTGATAGTTGATAGCAAAGGTAGAGATTTGCTGGATGAGTTGGAGCAGATAAACGGCGCTGTTGAGCAGAGAGGGTTCGAATTCGCCTTCGAGGTCGATCTTCTCGGCTCGGGGCTCGATACTCTGAACGTAATTAGAGAGGTAGATGAGGGTGACAATGTGGATGGCGAATTGGCCGAGAACGGAGCCGATGATGTATGGATTGAAGATGTTGGGTTGGGGACGTTCTTTGGAGAGGCCTTCGACAGACTGGGAGACGCATTAGTAGACGTTCTTGTGGTAGGAAACTCGAATCATACCTTGGCTCGTGAGATAGAGAGAAAGCAGACGCTCATGAGCATGCCGCTGATCGTCACCTGGCCGTCTCCGAACTTGATGCCTTCCAAGTACAATACACTCAAGCTGTAAGCACTGATCAAGCAATTGAGCGCCAGAATCTTGTACATCTGTATTGTTGCCACCAACGTACAGCGCCCTTGTCGGATGATGTTTGGAATGGCAATCACGTTTGCAAGCTTGCTCGTAAAGGGAGCTGCCACAGATGCATCACCAAGCTTGATCCTAGGAGGCTCACTCTCATCAAGCTCCTGCTCCATCATCGAAGCTGTGAATTTGTCAGCAAGACCGGCTGCCTGCTGTGCCGCTTTTTGTTGCTTCTTTTGCTCAGGTGTGAGGTTACCATTTGCCTGTGGGGGGTGGAGCGGTGGTTTCAGGGATTTCTTTCTTCTCTGCAGCAGGCGCGTTGGCTGCCACACCTCCAGCAGCTCCTTTTCTCTCCGCTTGTTGTTGCATTGCTTTCTCGTAATGAGGATTAATCGGCCCAGGAGGATAAAGATGGGCAACTTGTATCGGGACAGGTGGTGGAGGCTGGTTGAATCGCTTCATGATGCCGACTTGCTTTTCATAGATCTCTTTCATCTTAGTAGTTCTGTAATGCTCCGCTATTCGGTTCAGGTCGTCCTGCGAGCCGTTAAGGAGGGCCACACCTATGTGAGCTTGCTTCAAAGCTCCCACGTCGTTCGTACCATCACCACACATAAGCGTGGTGTAGCCAGCATCCTTCAGGCCAAGCAGAATATCTTCTTTTTGCTTCGGCGAGACTCGAGCGTAGACCCATGTGTGCCGGAGCAATTGAGGAAGAGCGGCCTCGTTCTTGTACTTTGACAAAGCATAACCAGTAACGCAAAGATCTTTCTTGTTCACGATCTTCTCATCCAAAGGTTTGCTAGGGTCGACAGGGATATTGATCTTATCGTCAACGCTTCGCCACACAAGCTTCTTACCGCTATCATCGTGCTCGGGAGCATCAAGGATGAGGACGTCCCGATCGATAATCTCAACTTGGCGAGCGACATGCACCGCGGTCAGAGGGTTGTCACCAGTGATCATGACGCAACGATGACTGCTCTCGTTGAGCATCCGAACAGCCCGCATCGCGTCTTCTTTAAGAGGGCACTGGAGTACTAGGAAGCCAGCAAAAGTCAGATCTGCTTCTACTTCCTCCCGCTTCAAGTCGTTGATCTTTTTCTGGCCGAGCTCCGCGTCTGCGGAGAGATATCGATACCCTAGGGCTAGTACTCGTCCTCCATTCCTTGTGAAGAACTTAAACGTCTCCTCATAATTTGGTGGTACTGTGGTAAGCATTGTACGAATTGTCTCTGGCGCTCCCTTCACGCCAACAAATGTACCCCGAACTTTCCTACCGGTTGCTCGGTCTGTGGTGAGTACAGTTGCCACAGAGCTTTGCCGTTTCAAAGACGAGGAGAATTGGAAGCGTCGCTTAATTTGTACAATTTCGCCGCCGCTTGTGTTTCCCTTGCCAATTGCTGTCGATCTGCCATGGAGAGTATCATTGCGACCAAGTGTCCAGCCAAGCGAGGTCAGAGTGGCCTTTTCCATTGGATCCCCAACAACTTCTCCCTCATCCAACTTTACCAAAGCATGAGCAGTCGCAAGAACAAGCGTCGTCTGCTGGCCAGCCTCGAGCACAGAAGTCAACTTGCTGTGAGCGCCGTCTTTCTCGGTCTTCGCGTTCTTATCACCCAGCGATAGCCCTGCGATGCCATCCACAACTAAGTCTTCCCCAGTCAAGGTACCGGTCTTGTCGAAGCAAGCAATGTCGACTCTTCCAGCGAAAGGTATCCGGAATGGCTCGGTACAGAAAATGGCGTATTTACTTAGGGCTGCAAGACTGGTATTGACTGCGAGACTAAGCTCCATGGGAAGCTCTGGCGGGACTACGCTTGTGATGATCAGGACGCAGTCGAGCAACAGCTTCGAGCGTTTCCGATCCTGGGCAACACCCTCAACCCAGACATACCATGATGCGGCGATTGCAAAGATGAGCAAGAACAGAATGAACAACAGAGCTTCCACGTTGTTGGCTGAGACTCGCTCGGTTGAGTAAATCATCGTACGGACCAAGCTTCCCTGGCTCGTCTCAAAACCAGTCTTCACAACGATAGCCATTGCTCCCTTGTCTGGTGGAGGCTCAACTCCAGAAGCCAAGGTAGGGACGGTCTCCGGTGCATCTTCGCTGGCGTTACCATGAGTGACCTGCAAAACCTTGGTACCGCCGTAGAGGAAAGCATTCTTGTCAAGGCCCTCCGGATCAATTGGCGCATCACCAGGACGAAGCTGAACGGAATCTTTGAGCAGCGGCGTACTTTCCCCAGACAGCATAGCTTCATTTACAATTGCGGTGCCTTCGACCAAGAGCATGTCACAGGCGACTCCGCTATCCTCTTTCGTCCGA
Source organism: Letharia columbiana (assembly GCF_014066305.1). NCBI lineage: Eukaryota > Fungi > Ascomycota > Lecanoromycetes > Lecanorales > Parmeliaceae > Letharia > Letharia columbiana. The sequence continues at coordinate 201,120 of NW_023501082.1, forward strand.
TCCACAGACACCAGATCTCCGGGAAGAAGCTTGTCACTTGAGTCCAATTCCCACTTGTTCTGCCTGTAGACCCAGAGAGGGTACGGTTGTATGCTCATCCCGCGAAACTCGTTCAGCGTTCTTTGTCTTTGCCAAACTACGGTGCTCTCAAATCCAACCAGCATAACCAATGTAAAAAGTGAGTAGTACCAGTAGTCGTCCAACAGCCAGAGCCCCACGCAGAACATCTGGAAGATGAAGAAGGGTGCCACAGCGTGCTCCTTCCACAGCTCTGTAAATGTTGGTACTGGGATGTCGAATGTATTATCACCATAATGTTGTTGGACCCGATCGAACTCTTCGCGTGTTAGGAGGCCTTGCGATTCTTGGAACGTCCTGATGGCTGGTCTCGGCTCTTTATCTATCTCGTAGGACATAGGCGCAAAGCTGTTCTCTTCGGCATTGTAGAGGAACCGGCGCTTCTGGAAGAGGAACGATACGTTCTGCTTTCCGCCAATCTATTCCCAATCAGTCTAGTTCATGTCATACGCTTGCTGCATTACTGACATTGTCCCTGAGTAACTTGCAAACCTCCGCCGATCCAGCATTTGTAACAGGAATGACCTTGATCAGCGAGGCGTCTCGCACCGCCTTAGCTTTAATCGATGTAAACAGAGCGTCAATGTTGACATTCCATTTAGTCGTAAGCCAGGTCAAAGATTGCAGTGTGACTATCGAGCCCGCCCAAACAAATGTCCATTCAGACCCATTTATGTAGGTGTTGTATCGCTCCTCGGATAGATAGAAGGCGAAGAAGACAGGCCATATTGCCAAAAATGGCCAGACATATAGATGCAAGAATAGTGGCAGAGGGTTGAGGAGTGTGGCGGACTGTATCTGGGGGTTCCTGACGAGAGGCGGCCTGCGAGACTGGTTAACTTTAGTCGTCTAGAATTCTAGACGCGCCTGAACTCACATCTCGGCGACTCTAATAAGGCACTCAACTCAAGGAAAGGAGCCTGTATGAAAAGACGAATGCTTCAGCATGGCGGATGAAAAGTGTTCTCAGAAGCTCGAGAGATCTGGAGAGGTCGGAGCAATCTGATGCCGACGTCCGATCTCTTCCGGGTAGCTAGTCTTGGACTAGCGGCGTATATCTATGAGGAAGGTGTGCAGGATATATTCAACAAGGGGAAGCTATTGCACATTTAGCTAGCTGCAAATGCCTGCAAGGAAGTCACGCCTGTACACTCAGTACGCTTGGCAGGAGCATAGAGGCTCAATGAAATGCAAAAGACATAAGCAGGCTTCGCGGAGCATGTATTGATACCGTCTTTCATTCAGAGAACTTCACATCCTGGCCTAGGCCACTTTCAATATCCCTACAGATTTCGCTTGTAACGTCCTCGGTCCTCGCATCGCCCCCAAGATCCACTGTCCTACACCCTTTCTCGATTACGTTCTCCATACTCTTCATCAACACATCAGCAGCTTCCTCTTCCCCCAACCATCTCAACATTTCGGCCGCGGTCCAAATCGCTCCAATTGGATTCGCAACACCCTTGCCAACTATTTCGAACGCACTCCCGTGGATAGGCTCAAACATACTTGGATTCGCTCTTGTGGGATCGAGATTGCTCGTTGGCGCTATGCCGATACTACCGGCTAGAGCAGCCGCCAGATCGCTCAGGATGTCTGCATGAAGATTCGTGGCGACCATTGTATCCAAGGTCTCCGGATGTAGAGTCATACGGACGGTCATGGCATCGACGAGCATTTTCTCCCATTCCACGTCTGGGAAGTCTTTGGAAACCACAGCGGCGACTTCATCCCAAAGAACGAGACCATGGATTTGAGCATTCGACTTGGTCACCACACACAGTTTACCCCGCTTTCCCTTCTTCCTTCCCCGCTCCCGCGCCGTCTCAAAAGCAAACCTCATTATCCTCTCCACGCCATGTCGGGTGAAGATCGCTACTTCGGTAGCTACTTCCCATGGTGTACCCACGTGTGTGCGTCCGCCTTGACCTGAATACTCTCCCTCGCTATTTTCGCGGACTATGACCCAATCTAGAAGGGAAGGGTTGGCGGAGAGTGCAGCGAGAGGAGAGGAGCAACCGCGCAGGAGGCGGGTGGGTCGGAGGTTGGCGTAGTGGTGAAGGTGACGAATAACGGTTAGGCGGAGGCCGGTGAGCGAGATGTGATCTGGTACATCTGCACGTAGAAAAGTTCAACATTGGCTTGGACTGAGATGCAGGTTGAGGAAGGCCGAACCAGGATCTCCTACAGAGCCGAACAAGATGGCATCGTACTTCCTTAGCTCTTCCAACCCACCGTCCGGAATGTAGCGGCCATGCGCTTTGTATTGTTCACTGCTCCAGGGTAAATGATCGAACCGGAACGCGAAGGTTCCTAGGGTGGAGGCGAGCTTTTGGAGGACCGTGATGGCAGCACTGATGACTTCAGGACCAATGCCGTCGCCGGGGATGGAGGCGATGTTATAAGTAGGATTCGTGGAGGGCATAATTGCAGCCTTGAGGGCACCATCTTTCTTGCTGGAGAAGTTTTGGGAATGCTCTTTCCCCGCATGACGTTGGGAGAGGATGTCGTCGCGGTTTGACCTGGGCGCTTGGCAATGCAGGGCGACCCGGACAAAAATCTGCCCCCTGTGTGTGGCCGCTTTAGGCAGATCCGATGTCGGATGAGTTGGCTTCAAATGACTCTGCATGCTGCACATAAGAAATTGCCTTACATAACAGCTCGACGATATCCTCACATTCTCACAATATCGAGAACCGAAAGGTCCTGGCTTCACCTACGCTACCGCTATCTATTCGACGACGCCGTTTGGGTTTGCCATGTCGCCACCAGATTCGTCCTCAGTCTCGACAGCCAGCTCTCAGTCCCCATCCTCACCAAGCACGATCGGCCTGACGATCGGTGAGCGATTACTTGTCAAATGTCCCCAATTTTAGAATCATAGAGTCTACGCAACCAGAGGGAGAGCAATTCGCACGCCTTTTTGGACACAGACAACAAGGTCAAGATCGCGTACGTGACTCTGACCACCCTTTTCTTTGTCGCTCCTTTTTCCCTTGCAAGCAGCTAACGTTGGAAAGGCGTGCTTTAGATGACTTTTGGGTAGAGTGCCTTGAGCTCACCAGTCCCGTGAGCTCGGAGCAGTCGCGAAGAGACTGCGAGATCATTGCCAATTTAGGATTGCGGGCATGCACAATGCCCGTATTGGTGTGGAAAGAGGTGTGGACGGAGTGGATGTAGTTGTAAGTCTTTTGCTGTAAGGAAAGGCTGATCATCGATACTCGATTGCTTATGCCATTCGGATGTGGACATCATAGTACCTCATGGAGCATTCGCATGGAAAGGATATTGCGTATACCGCCAAAACAGCCATTGAGGTCATTGATAAGATTCTATAGAATGAACATGTCTTAATGCTTCAATTGATTTGTGAAGAATAAGGGCTTGGAGATCCGTTTCAGTACCGAGGATAGCTTCCGTAACAGCCTTGCCGACGTCTTAAGCATCCATTCCCTTGTTGATAAGGTCGGCGTCACGAGCGTAAGTCTGGGTCAACAAGGAGTATCATTTTCGTTAGCCTTTGCAACCACGTCGGAACAGCAGACACAGTAGGCGTTGCTACAACGCGTGAGGTTTGTGATCTAGTGTGGGTATCTCTGCCCGCTGTGACCAACAACATGCTGATGACTAGCAGGAGATCTCTGCGTGGAGTGGTGCAGTGTGAAGTTGAATGCCACTTTCACAATTATACAGATTGCGCAATTGCCAACGCGTTCTCTGCCCTTGAAGCGGGCGCTCGCATGCTTACCATAAACCGCGAGTACGATCTGACTAAGCTCAAGCGTGTTAGGGATCTGGTAACTTCTGCGATTGAACTCAACGTTCCCTTCAATAATCCTGTCAAGAGCTCCTGTGGTAGGTTTTTGACGTTACTGTCTTGCATCGAGTAATTGCTAAGCGAGAACACCATAGCCTTCACCCACGAGGCTGGCATCCACGCCAAGGCCATCCTCGCAAACCCTGCAACGTACGAGATCATCAATCCCAGACTTCGATGTGCAGCGCAACGTGCACTTAGCGAGCGGATCGACGGGCTGGAATGTGATCAAATCACGATCTCAGTACCGTGACAACATCTTCCGGCTGTGTACTCGCGATTGACAGATCGCAGGCGACCAGCTCGGACTTCCCATGACAGACTCACAGACCAAGCAGTGCACAGTGAAGGTCAAAGTCATGGCAGATGTCCGTAGACTGGCGTTCGAGGGTACCGACGCCATCATCAGGGCGATCTACGATAATCTGAACAGCGTGTCAGAAAAGCCTTTGCTAGCGCATATGAAGATGGCCGAGAAGAAAGAGCTCGCCAGGAAGGAGATGGAACTCCACACGGAGCTGGAGAAGCGAAGACTTGATCGAATTGTCGACTCGCAGGCTCGATCTTCTTGAGCCTTTAATGAATACCCCCACCTGTTGGCAAACTTCCAGCCCGCATATGCCGATTGAGCCTAGCGTGCAAAGGCCTTGCAGCCTTTTACTTCTTGCTACACAAGCAGAAGCCTTATAACTTAGGGGAGCAGGCCGTGTTGACTGCCAATTGACTACGACTTAGTTGAGATCGACTTCGTTCGCCTGGTATTGCGGCAGTAGCTTCCGTGCACCGTAGAATGGCAAAAGTATGTAGTAGAGTTTTTGTATACCAAACTTTTTATTCTGAGTTAGTATTTTACCCTCAAAACCAGATATTGTGAAAGAGAGATGTTAGCCTTGAGAACTGAATGCCGTGGAGTTTATTTGAGCGTCGATGATTGCGCCCGGCGATAGCTTGAACTGAGGTAAAGATTGGCATACGTTATGCAAGATTTTGTACGCCAAGGCATGAATGTCTGAGCAAAGCATGAGTTTATTAACAAAGGCCTGAGCTTCTGAGCAAAGAATGACTTTTTAAGCAAAGCATGACTTCCCAAGCACCGGCTCAAGCAGTGGCATGGGTTTCCAAACCCTCTCAAGGGGTCGACTCAGCAAAGCAACTGCAATTGAATCCGAGCAGATCTACCAGCCAATGCCTTCCTCGCAATTCCTTGAAGTCCGTAATGCCAGGGAACATGAAAAATCACAAGACCGTTCCTATGGGACATTACCCTTCAAACAATAGACACGAATCGCATCTTACGTGTTGGCAACCGGCCTCTCGGCAATAGCTGTGGTATGATCTGTTTATGGCACTGCAAAAATGGCACCTCCAGGACCATTCCCAACTGGATGAGATAGGCGTTGGGAGACTGGTGGTGTCATTGTGCGAGTCTTGGATATCGTGGTCTGGATTTCAAGATTCAGCATCTAGGGACTTCAAGACACCTTTGCTTATGACTTACCGATCTCGTGAAAGGCCTCGGTGTTGCTCGTATTTTGTTGAGACACGGCTGTCTCGTCGAAGGCCTCGCCGCTGCTGAGATCGTGCTGAGACATGACTTTAAGATCTGGATATCGTTAAGATTATTCGTAACCCGTCTTGAAGCGAGGTGCGAATCTACCCACCAGTTGCAGTCTAGCTCTGATGAAGATGTAGAGGGTTGTTAAGATGCCTGTGCTAGTCAAGGATTAAGGAGGGTTTCTTTAACCTTGATGAAGCTAATTGCTTTGAGAAGACAAAACACCAAGAGAAGAGAAAGAGAAAGAGAAAAAGGGAGAGGGTATATGTTACTCCTGTCCAGAAGTGTTAACAATACTTTGCCTTAACACGACAGTACCTGAAACTCTGGAAGCTTCACCGCCCCTCTTCTCAGAAGTGTTACACTGTCTTATTGGATCTCTACCCTTCCGATGTCTTGCCCACGAGAGCGAATCAAGGAAAATTCTGCACATCGTGCGGTCAGCGACGCTTTAGATCCGACTCCTTGTTTGAAGCTGATAGGTTCTTTGGAACGGCGAAGGCGAATTGCCATCTAGTCAATAGCACTTTGTTTCAGGCGTGTCATATGCACGGACCACATGGTAATGACTGATAGTCTTGGCATCTGCTTGCCCAACTCCAAATATGTTGGGAGGATTTTCTCCGAAGCCGTAACCCACTCTAGAAGGCAGCTCTCCTCAGTGCTGTCTCCGATGGGTCCCAGATCGGTAATGGTATCCAGGAATTGATCCTTCACCGAAAGTAGTGGGGTGTCATCCTAGTGCTGCACGTCGACTTGAAAGGACAAAGACGTTTTCTCTCCCTCTGCATCCGGCAAGGCAAGTCCATCGTCAAATAACACCATAGAATGATTCGGCGAAAATCATCTTCGGAGGACGAGTCCAGTCTGGCGCCCACGACAGAGATTCAGAACACAATTCGGGCCCCTAATTTTGCAGTCCAGCTTCGGCAAGAAGCTCATTCATCTCGCCTGGCCCTTTAGATAGAGTCGTGACTGCGAAACAACTGTATACGTCTCGCGCAGCCCTGTTGTAGTCTGGTACTTCATACTCTTCTACATCTTTAGCGAGAGCGAGCACGCCATATAATTTGTCTACAGCCTTATAGGAAAGTCAGAGATCGTGACCCACGCCGGATCCAGAGCAACGACATCAACTCCCGGGGTGTTATTCGCTTGTCGTTTACGTTTGAAGATGTTCGCGAAGGTCCGCGGGAAAGCTTCTCTCGTCTTTGCTCGAAAGTACCACCGGTTCCATTCAAATATGTTATGGAACATCCGTCATTCCATGATTCCAAAAGCCGACGGAAGCACCTCCAGCAGAAATTGAGTTTTCCATACATGATCCTTATGTTTGCACAGGACACAGCTTCTTGCACGATCCACGGCTTGACGATATGCAGGTAAATCTAACGGAGAAGATCTTCTTCGCAGATGGTCTCAAGAAATGAAACTTCAAGACATTGCGGAAGCTCGCGGATGCGACCGTCGAGGAACTGGGGAGACGCTGAAACGTACCAAGCGTACGCTGCCGACACACATTTCTGGCTAGATAGAATCCTGTAAATGCAAGTCGCCGAATCGGCTACCCTGATGGATTTGAGATATGTCGTTTCCGGACCAGACGCCTCTGTAATAAATTGGCGAATTGCGTACGCATCGCTGGGGGTTTCGGGTGGGATATGTTGTAGTGATGGGGATCTCTTGCAACACTCAAAGAACACAGGCTCCATGTGTTGCCCTATGATGAGGTCGCTCTGGCAACACGCGAGAGAGCTGGAATCGCAAACCCCGCCAGAAGCAAGACAGGACAGATGAGTCCACTTGCATAAATACCTCATAACCTTTTCGGCCAGGACTTGCGGCGTTTGCTTCCTTGATTCGTGGCATCCTTTTTCCGCACCCCTTCACCATCTTCACGAGCTGGACTCAGAAATCTCTGAAAATATATGATGTATTGACGCATCGCCGTTTCTGCTTCCATGTTTGATCTGAATTGGAGCTTAGCAATACTGAGATTGTCTAGACCCATTTATTGACTAGTGAACTGATAAAAAAATGCGACCCTAGATAGATATCGCTCTGAGAATTTCTTTCCTTTCGCAGGCGGATATCGGTCATGGAACGCAAGAGCTAAGACGAAGCACGATCCCGCCATACAGATCTGCAGCCCACAATTTGGTGCTGGCTCGTGTAGTCTTACTGATTTTCCCCTGGGCCAAACCGCTCTTGAGATATTTAAATAGAACAACTCTAGCTTTGATGTAGTACCTTGATTGATTGCTTCATTTGCCTCGGTAACCTGCATCAGGTTGCTAATCTAGGGCAATAAAAGGGGTTTGAATCTTGGCGGGAATGTTACAGCAAATAATACGTTCAAACTTATTCTCAAGGCTTCAAACCTCAGACCGCGCCTGAACATTCTTAACGTCACAATCTGGTCGATCGAACAAGATTCTTAACGTCAGCTTGAGGCTATGCCACGCCTCAGGTTCCGTGCAGATACTCCTCTTGTTACTTCAGGAGAACATCTAGGTAGCTATTCTTTTCTCCACGCAACAAAGTTCAACACCATCTCAGCACTGTCAATGCCGGGGCTCATAAGTGTGACAGACTTACTTTTCTATCTCTCATGACAGAAACTTTTCTCTTTCCATTTCAAAGATTTCAGCCCCTCAACATAGCAACATCTACCCAAACTGTATACTCGCACCGATTGCATCTCAAGCACAACTCCAATTTCGCTTCGTGATCAGTTCCTCTAGAGACCTTCAAATAATCACTGACGAAGATCGAGATTAACACTACCTAGGATTCCCAAAACACACATTGCCTACAGCCTCAATCACCGACCTGCCCCCCGAGCTCATCAGCCAGGTCTTTCGTTCTATCGAAGACTTTGCCTCCGCGAAAAACCTCAGCAAAACATCTCACAAGTTCCAACTTCCAAGCGGTCAGGGAACAAGACATAGACCAGATTTCCTACGCCATCCTTCAACAAAGCATCGAATGTACCCATCAAGTCTACAAATATCTCTCCGCCTCCATCGAAGTCAGAGAGACCATTCTTCGCGGCGACAAGCGCGACATTGCCATTGCGAAAACCCGGGTCATCATAAACAGGGGAAGCAACGCGGACAAAGCCCTGTCAATTTTCGTGAAATTTGTCTCCGGCCAATCCTCAGCAGAGGCCGCCATCACCCCCACTACACGACGCGACTTCATCAAGGCATACCACCGGGGCTGGACATTGGCTACGCTAGTACCTCGATCACCGCCCTACAAGATGATCATGTCAATGGACGTGCTCGAGCTAGTGCAGTTGGAGGGAGTGCTCAATTGGATGATGATGAGCACCAACGACTTCGATAGAGCCGAGCTAGGCTACAGCTACCATTTTCGAGACTTCTTCACCCCAGCAGACTACTCGGAGGCCGCCTTCTATACGTCGGAACCATGTCCATGCGAGAGTCTTAAACGTCATAGGCAAATTTACGCTTTTGATAGACGGTGCGATCTTTCAGGCGCTTTCGGGAGAGAAGGGCCCGGAGTCCTGTAACGCCCTGATGTATGATACCTGGCAATCGGGAGGTTCGTGGTACCCAAAGGGCCAACGCTTTTGTAATGCTGGCTGAGTTCGTAACTCTGCTTCCTGAACCATCTGACTCGGAGGACCGACCCGCGATCCTATCGAAGTCTCCGATTATGCCCAAGCGCGACCGGAGTTGCTTTGATATTGAGGGCGGTTCATAGAGGAACACAGGGCAGGAGGGATTGAAGGGTCTAGAATTGAGGTGTGGGCAAGTGTATATGAGGATATATAGCCAGCATAGACAAATGGATCATTTTTGGAGGTCGACTCTGGAGTCGAGATAATCGTCCGCTGGAAGAGAACCCTGGTACAGGTATGGGATCTGGCGTTCGCGTGTTTAGCTGTGGTAAAGATACCCCATCTGAGGATCGAAACTGGCGTTCGAGGGTTAAGCCGGGGCAGAGAGAACCTCCTGATCTGGGGGATCGAATCAGGACTTTGAGTGTTCAGTAGGTGGAAAGAAATTGCTGATCCCTTGCGACCGCGCTGGAAGAAATCAGGCTCCCAATTGGGGACTGATGAAGCCTAACCTACTCTTAGACCATCCCTGTGGGCTGACGCTTTGTATTGTCATCCTCGACGATCCGGCATCCAAGAGAGCCTCGGCGCTCCTGCGGCTCTGGCTTGAGAGCTTCTGGCGTATAAGCCTCAATCCACGAGTCCGGAAACCGTTCCCGAAAGTCCCAGACCCTTCGAGCATTTCCGAAGAAGAACGATCTAAGCAGTCATTCGAGACTCCTATAATAACAGCAACCTTGATCTGCCGCGTGGTGCCGCAACACATCGTCGACAATTGCCGATCCCAATGTCGGAAAGGCGATCAGAAGAGATATTGCCTGTTGAAGCCATGGCCGTCGCCTGACGATGACATGACGCAACGGGCTTTCCGTTGAAACACGTGAGGGAACTTTTCGCCTCACTCGCGGAGGGTTGGTGTCTTGTGACCGGAAGAGAAGTATAGCGGCCGTGACCTGATTGGCAGACTCCGGGACTAGGCATCAAGAATATTGCGGCCGAAGCGTCTACCCCAGATCTCCGGGAACTCCCCGCAGCGGTGGTCTACACGGCAGCCGAATACCCCATCGCTAATGCGTGCCTTCTGTACTAATTGGGCGTTTCTGCTATCTGATCGAACCTAGCCCGCTGATATGCAATACGGTGACGGGTGGGGATTGGACTATGACGCTGTGTGCTACCACTGACATCTGTTCCACGATGGGGCCAAAAGCATACATCTTCTCCCCCCCCTCCATAGCCCATCAGCGATCAACAATTATAGGAACTGATAACACTGTTGGGACTAGCCTAAACACGTCCGGCATCCATACTTCTCCGCCACGCCGATCTCGAGCTTTGACCTACTGACACGCCCACTGACCTCCCCCGCAACTTGCCCCAAAGAGAAAGCATTGCACGTGCAAGCTTGGACAGAGCACAGGCCTTCCTTGTAGGGCTGGCGGCTAGTATTTTACATACCTTACTTGAGTAGACTTCACAGCCGTTCTTCTTCTCAATGATCCAACAACCTTCCACCCAACATCACAACACCTTCACCATGGCCAGCTGTGACAAAGTTGACAATATCATGGTCTTTCCCGATACTGCGCACGTCGAGGTGTCTGATCAAGATGGAAATGACTCAATCGAGAATGTAAACACTGGTCCATTCGTCTGGCTTGTCGCAGGTGCGGCGTCCATTGCTGGCTCCCTATTCGGGTACGACACCGGTATCATTTCGGCAGTCCTTGTCTATCTCGGTACAGACCTCAATCACCACACAGCTTCTGCGAACGAAAAGGAACTGATCACTTCGCTTTGCTCGGGTGGTGCTTTCATTGGAGCCATCATTGCTGGCTTGACTGCAGACAAATACGGTAGAAAGGTCGCGATCTATGCTGGGTAAGCGTGAACCTGTGCAGCGATTAGGTTCGTTTTGGTACTGATCTATTCAGGTGCTGTCTCTTCACCATCGGTGCTATCCTCCAAGCCGCTTCCTACACCATTGCTCAAATGGCCGTTGGACGTCTCATTGTGGGTTTTGGCGTGGGATCTGCCGCCATGGTGGTTCCCTTGTACATTGCCGAAATTGCTCCAACGAAAGTACGCGGCCGCATGATCGGGCTAAACAATATGAGCATTACTGGTGGCCAAGTTGTTTCGTACGGGATTGGCGCGGCCTTTGCTCATGTCACCCACGGCTGGCGATATATGGTCGGTCTTGGTGCAGTCCCTGCCATCATCCTCGCTTGTATCTTGCCCTTTTGCCCAGAGTCCCCACGGCAATTGATCTACCACGGAAACATCGAGGAGGCAACCAGGGTCATCCAACGGATCTACAAGCAAGCTTCGCCTGAACAAGTCCACGCCAAGGTTGCTCTCATCGCTGCGGCCACTGAGGAGTCCAAGGCACTCAACGAGAACGAGACTCGGTGGTCCAAGGTCAAGAAACTTCATACCAATCCAGCGAATTTCCGTGCTCTCGTCTGCGCTTGTGGCCTGATGGTGATTTCCCAGATGTCCGGTTTCAATACGCTCATGTACTACTCTTCAACCCTATTTGCCTTGGTCGGTTTCTCCAACCCTGTGGCTGTCGGCTTGGTCGTTGCTGGTGTCAACTTTATCATGACTTGGGTCAACATGATGACTGTGGACCCTGTTGGTCGTCGTCGGGTTCTGATCTGCACTGTTTGGGGAATGTCTGCTGGGCTGCTCGCTGTCGCCGTAGCCTTCCACTTCATTCCGGTTAACACTCACACTCTCGTTCTCGAAGCGACTACTGTCTCGGCGCCAGCAATCGTCGTGCTCATCTTCATTATTTGGTTCGTCTTCTTCTATGGGGTCTCAGTAGGTAACACAGCGTGGATGTCGACCGATTTCTTTCCCATGGAAGTGCGTGCGATGGGCACAATGTTCCTGACTTGGTTAGTTACTTCAGCCTCGCCGACTTCTCGAGACACTCGCAGCTAATACGCATGGCAGTTCCTGCTGGGGTTCCAACATCATCGTCTCGTCGACCTTCCTCACCATGATGAAGAGCATGACCCCATCCGGCGCGTTTGGCTTCTACGCCGCCATCTGTGGCATCGGCTGGGTTTTGATCTACTTCTTCTACCCTGAAGTATCAGGCTTGACGCTTGAGGAAATAGGAGAGGTCTTCCAGCATGGTTTCGGTGTCAGCTACGCCCGACAGTTGAGGAAGGATCGCAAGGACATCATCGCGGAAAGGTCGAAGAGCAGCGAGATGTCTGTCCCCATGGGCCATTGAAATCGAGAGTGAGATGTTGAGGTCGTGGAGCTTTAGAGCATGATTAACGAGTTATGGGACTTATGATAGGAGACATTAGTTATGCAGATGTACCTCAGTTGGAAATCCAGACTAGGCATTTGGATGCAACAAACCTTCCCATCCCGAACCCAATAATTCTCACATAACTTCCCAATTCCCCGCAGACCTGCTCAAAACAATGTAGAGTCCGGACGTACCGTTGTAAACCTGTCCAATTCCCCCTGCTCGATAACAACCGCAAAAACGTCAAGCCTCCGTACCATCTCCACAGCTGGAACAGAAAACTCCAAGCACCAATACCCTCTGTCGCCACGCTGACCCTGAACCCGCAGCCCCGAAAGGACGCCGCATCCGTATTCTACGGCAATCCCATCGTCGCACTCCTAAAGGACCGCCGTGACAGCTCGCTCAAGGCTATGCGCAACTTGGGGCTTGTGTGTCGGAGTTGAGACACTCGAGGGCGTAACTGGTGCGCGACGAGGCGGGAAAGAAGGGTTGTCTGCTGGAAGGACATGTTTGTGTAACTTCGCGTCGGCGGACTTTTGCTGTCTTCACGAGCTTGGTTCCGATCACGGGATTCTCTGGTGGGTGGACGGGAGATGTGGACCGGGGATGTGGATCGTGATGTCGACTGGTATCCGCTCGAGGATGGAGTTGTATGATGTTGAAGGGGAGGGGAGAGGTTCGGGAGGGCAAATTTGTGACTAGGATCTATGAGTCTCCTTTGATTGAAGATTGGTGGGGAGAAGATTGTTTAGTTGGATGGTGGGTGTGCGATCTTTGACCACGTACTAGTACCAGAGGCAGCGTGTCTCTTTCGGAGATTGGCTTGAATGGGCCGTTTGCAGATGCTGTCAAGTGTTCACGGTAGACCTCGTTCCCGCTATTGGTTTGAAGTTCCCCAACGATCTCTTTTGTGGCACAGCGTCAGGCTCAGGGCCGGTGATCAAAGGACTTGGCGGAGTTGATGAGTACTCAAGATGGCTTGAAGAGTAAAACCACGAAAACTGATTAACGGACCTTTTGTAGGAGTTCTTCGAATGCCAAAGTACTAAAGTTGTTCCCTGGTCTACGAGATGCAAGCTGTCCCCAACCAACACCTGTGCACGTTTTGCGCAAGCACTTGCCGGCCGATTGGCCTTCCATTTTTTGACAATGAGAATATCGAAGGTGGAAGAAAGTACTGTGTCGACTTAGTGCTGGGCAGAGCTTTGGACGATGCTGCTCACCTCGCCGCCGCCGAGTTATAATCCCTCGTTGTTCTCAAACGCTTTTGGACGCCTAGAATTCCCTTGATCTTGTCGAGATTGACCCACAACCGGCAATTTTTTTGTGGCCAACTGCTTCTTCAATGTCAACTTACCTCTGCCTGGTGAAGATAAAGATATGGTTGTCGGATAATCAAGACGAATATTGTGAAAGGACTGTTCCTTCTCCCCCCTCTGGATTCCACCAGATTGATTTTGACAAGTGCAATCTAATGTGGCAGCCGAGTCTCTGTCCAAAGGAGCACAAGCTATTGGGAGCAAACTCCAAACTCCATGTGGTTCTTGGGTAATGAGACGTATGAACAGACTACCGCCTGTGACTGAATCCTGCACTCAGTCAGACAAATGCATGTGTGCTTGCAGAGCCGATCACACCTAATACCTACAGTCTCCTGTCGCTTAGATCGCGCTGTCGCTATGCCTTGTGAGCAATTACTCATCGATCGGGTGTAAGGTCTGCTGCTGCTTCTTTTGTCGGCTTCTAACCCAACAACACTAACGTTAGACTGATCAAGAACGTGCCCCTGTGTAGCTACGGTGAGGATAGAATTCTTCCCTAAAATTCGTCTGTCAATACCTATGTAGTAAGATGTCGTCCCCGTCAAATAGAAAAGCTTCGAACCCTCTGGGCCCAGCGGCAGAGTACTTCCCCTTCTTTTGCATTTTACCATACCGCTGTTGTAACACCGAGAGAGCACCGTCCTCCTCATCCCCCTCGCTCTCTTCCCCGCCGCCGTCGACACCCTCTTCTCCATCGACCTCCTTGCTGGCCTCCTCTCCCGAATCCCCATACGAAACACTCGACACCATAACCACCCTCAGCGCCCAAATCCGCTCGCACTTCCGAGCGTGAGGAGCAATTGGAGATTGACAAGGGTGATGCTTCGGCTGTTGACGCGTAGTGTGTGATGGGACTCCTGGTGGTAGTTGGCATTGCGTATTAGGACTGCTTTGAATAGGAGTAGGAGGACTAGCCATAGGTAAGTAAAGCTCATCGAAAAGTAGACTTCCATTCAAAACGTCCTCTTCAGAATGTAAAGACTTCGCTCCTATAAGAAGTAGCGGTGGTGGAACAAAGTCTTTGGCCGATCATGTGTGACGGGCCAAGCGTTGCTCCTTACCAATTCTTGACGCCTTGTAGATAGATACCTTTGCGCCCCCTCGACAATCATCATACATTAGCTTATGCAATCGTGCAACCAGTGTGTCACCAAAGGTCAGACCTTCCGGGTGATTCAGATGAGCATGGAGGAAGGCGCTTCTATGGATGACTAGGTACGACTGGATCCGAGAAAGACTTCACTCACAGGAATCACCGGCACTTTCCACTCTCGGCATGTTGAAAGGCAACTTAGCATTTTACTCATGAAAAGCACACGTCTCATCCTGATGGATCTTGACTTTTCATACCTGCATGCAGGCCCACCTCAACACCACCACCCCCATAGCCATGGTTTCATCAAATCGTCTCAGCAACAACCCCCTCGTCGCTTTCGCTAATACTCTCATCTCCACTGACCTCCGCGTTCTCCCTCTCCCTCTTCTCCATCAGCGCTTGCAACTCCGCATCATCGTTCTCCGTCACCGCCTTTGGCGCCATCCTCGTAACACATCCACCTCCATTCGCCCTGATATTCCCTTCAATCTCTTTAATCGCCCTCTCCAGACAAGCGATCCCCGTGCTCTTCTCGAGACACTGACTCGTGAGCACATACAACGGCGGGCTCACCAACTTCACCTTGACAGTAGCTTCGTTGGGGCGGGGTATGTCGAGGCCGTCAGCTGTTTTCAAGGGTGTATGAGTGGCGGTATTTTGGGCTTCGGCGGCCCGCAGCGCGTTCTTCACTGCGTCGATGCCTTCGTAGCCGAAACAGGTCACTTCGACGTCGGCGCGGACTTTTGTGGGTTGAGGTGTTAGGCGCTTGGATATGTAGGATTGAAGTTCAGTTTTTACCACGTCTGAGGGGAAGGTTACTTCGGCCCAGACGTCTGGGTTGCTAAAGTAAAATAACTTAGCATATCTCAAAAGTGCAAAGGAGCAGACGGGAATAGATAGAAAGTACGGTTTAGAAATAGGGCAATATTGGCTCACGTTATCGAAAGCTTGAACGCATCAACCGCATGTCCATATTTCTTATTCAACGGCCATCCAATATCCTGATACAGCGTCTCCATCGGCGTCTTGGTCTTCTCAGCTACATGGCGCATGATACTTGCGACCATTTTTCCCTTGTTGAACCTCTCCTCGCACTTGACAATATCTTCCGGTGACACTCTTCGCTTGGACAGATCGATGTAGCCCTTCTCTTTGTCCACTCGTAGTACGACGACTACCTCGTTTCGCCCCACCCGGATCAGCTTTTGTATACTCCTGATACGCCGTCGGGAGAGCTCGGAGAGCAGGATCATGCCGTCGATGTTGTCGTATTCGAGGAGTTTGACGTAGGCACCCATTTCTGCGATCTATGGACTTGTGAGTCATGGTTTGGTGTTTTAGAACGAAGGGAGGGCTTACTTGTTTAACCTGTGCGCGAAGTCAGCAGGGCTCTGGGTAGGGTGCGGGGGAAGAAGAAAAAGCTAACATACATTGACCATAACGAATTCATCGATGTCGGGGTATCGGTTCTCGTAGAACCGGCAGTTGGTGAGAGACATCTTCTCTGTTCTACTGTGGAGCTTGCGTTTTTGATTTGCGGTTTCAAGATTGTTCGGGCTGGAAAATGCTGGCTTGGCTACGCTGTATCATCTGTCGCCAGTATTTTCTGGGTCGCGTAAAATGGTTCTTCAAGCTGTTGAGGTGCTGCGCATCAAGGTTAAAGAATTTGGGAAGTGGTATGACTGTTTGCACAACTTTGGGCATGTCAAATTTGATTAGGGCTGCAGTCAAGTTTTCACTCTGGCTATCCGGCGATCGCAAGCCAAGACCGAGCCAAGGCGACGGACGCAACTCCAGATGAAGAGGCTTTCAGTAGGTAGAGCACCTCTGTTCGAGGCCTCATCTGTTGTCACATAGCTCTTTTCGTTCCTCCAGAGAGGCTGGTCATCTCCATATCTCTGCTGATACCTGCTGACCTGCTCAATTGACTCTCCAGCCAAACAGGCGAGATGGTGCAGTGGAAGAAGCTCTTTGGTTTGAACAGCCAAGACCGCCGCGGTCTACGAGAGGAGATGCGCCGCCGTAAGTATATGCCTCTTTTCCAAGGAATGTCGGTGCTCAATGGCTAATGGTCTATGCAGTCCTCCCCACCAATCGAAACGAAGTCATCCCCTCCGCCATGCCCCCAGAAGCCGTCACGAAAGTCGCGCTCCGTCTGAAGTACCAGATCGAGCAAGTTATTCCCTGCGAACTCGAAGAGTTCAAAGTCACAAAGGCCAATTCCCCAGTCATTACGCGGAAGGTGATCGCAACAGCCAAGTCAGCAGGCGGGAAAGAGCACGAAGCATGCGTGGTATACTGTCTACTAGTCTGCTATCGCTGGTTCAGACGGCAGGCAATACTGGAATTATGGGATGCAGACCTCCACAATGTGCGCGCCACGGCCTGCGAAATGCTAGCGAAACAGCTCATTGAGCTGGAAGAGGATCAGGATTATCTACTGCAAGACCTGTTGCTGAAGCGCTACTCGATCCTGATTCGAGGCGAGCCCACAGAGCCCGCCAATGCTGTCGAACGTGCTGTTGACCTGCATGCTCTGCGTGTCATTGGCAGCTCAGGCTACCAGAAATGCATCACCTACCTCTGGCGCGGCTGGCTCGTTCAAGATGATCAATACCCCTCCAACTTCATTCCCTGGACCCAAAAAGCTAACACCAAATACTGGGATCACTTCGATCCTGACCGCATGCGCGCTCCGGTATATCAAAACGCCGTGCAAATCTTCTTCTCCCTCTTTTACCTTGCTCTCTACACCGCCGCCATCAACACCATAAATAGCACCGGAGATCTAGATGTTGTGGAAGGAGTACTCTATATCATGACGGCAGGATTCATGTTCGATGAAATAGCTAAGTTTTGGAAAGTAGGCCGCTACTACATCGGGTTTTGGAACGTGTTCAACAGCACACTTTATGCCCTTCTTTGCGTCTCCTTTGTGACCCGTGTCATCGCTCTAGGCCATCCTGTCAACGACGATGCGGGCCAACGGCACAAGTTCAACGAGCTCAGCTATAATTTCCTCGCTTTCTCCGCGCCTATGTTTTGGATGCGTCTGCTTCTTTACTTAGATACATTCCGGTTCTTTGGCGCTATGCTAGTCGTGCTGAAAATGATGATGAAGGAATCGCTCATTTTCTTTGCGCTGCTTATCATTGTCATGGTCGGATTTCTTCAAGCATTCATTGGTCTGGATCAGGTGGACGACAATTCGTATGTGACGGGCTTCATCTTCAAAGCAATGTTGAACAGCGTGATGCAGAGTCCCGACTTTGAGGGGTTCGACAAGTTCGCGCCACCCTTTGGGTTGATACTCTACTACATCTTCACATTCGTGGTGATGGTTGGTGAGTGCCGTACCCTTACCGACTAGCATGCTCCGCTAAGATCCGCCTTCCCCGTGCTAACACACGCCAGTGCTCCTCAACATCCTCATCGCTCTGTACAACTCCGCCTACGCCGACATAACCGACAACGCCGTCGACGAATACATGGCCCTCTTTTCACAGAAAACTATGCAATTCGTCCGTGCTCCCGACGAAAACGTCTTCATCGCCCCCTTCAACCTCATAGAAGTCTTCCTCCTAATCATTCCCTTCGAATGGTGGATGTCCTCTCCTCGCTACGAGCGCCTCAACAATTACGTAATGGGTGTCGTGTATTCACCGCTGCTCTTGATAACAGCGTGGTTGGAGACAAAGCAGGCGTATAAGGTTAAAAGGAATCGAAGGAATGGGGAGAGCGATGAGGACGAGGTGCAGGAGTGGGAGCAGATGAGTGGGGAGTTGGATCTTGAGGCCGAGGGGTGGACGAAGAGGGTGGAGAGTACGAGGCCGAACGTCGAGACCGATGTTGCGGTGTTGGAGGTCAGGGCGCTGAGGGAGCAGGTGGAGGAATTGAAGAAGGTTGTGGAGGGAAAGGACGTGGGTGGGGCCAATGGGGGTGCTTGAGCGGACGGAAAGTTTCACAATATAATATGGTCATGAAAGTTTGACCAACGTGACCACCAGTCAGTCTCACGGAATCTTTTCACGGGTCGCATTGCTTGTTGTGCTCGCGCTTGCAAACTTCGGGCTTTCCTACTTGGGCAAAAGCCGGCGAGGATTTCTCCTCAGCGACGTCAGGATTATTGGAGAATCTTGGAAATTGAAGTGCCCCGCTGCGACTGACAAAGTCGCGGAAGCGAAATGGACAGCTTCAGGATGCAGGAAATGGGTGGGCAATTTCTTTTGGTTGGTATGTGGGTGGGAGCAAGATACCGAATATGCGGCATTGGCCTCGGTTGAACAACGAAGAGAAGTGAAGAGAAGAGAGTGCAAGATTTTGAGATATTGGGTTCTTGCTGAGTGATGAAATGTTTCATGCCCCTTGAAAATCCTCACATCCGTAAGTAAGAGTCACTCAGACACCCTCCCTAGATCTTTGTGCTACAGCTACTACCCCTTGAGAGATCACCGTCTTCACCTGGCCCTGGAAAAGACTCTGTCTGGTGTGTAACTAATTGTGCTAGCACATACGGCCGAAATGTGCAAACCCTTCCTGACTGGGAATTGAAAGTCCGATATCTGTTTCTGTTTCTGTTTCGCCAACCACTTTCCCCTAGAAGTGCGAAACTCGTGGCGGCTTTGCATGCCGTCTAGCTGGCAAATCTGAGCCCACCTCCACGCAGCTACTACTCGACATCGGCGTCGGATTCGGGATAAAGCCCATCGAAATCTTTGTTGCTGTGGGTGCGATAAGATTTCCGAGTCTTGGGGAAGTCCCAGATGCGACGTTCTTGCAATGCATCAGGGTTGTGATCATCGCCATCCTTCTTGAGCATCTTAGGTGCAAGGAATCGCCACAGTTCTTGTTCGGTCTGGGTGTTGACCTCATCGTCCGTTGGTCCAGACCATCCCCAAAGGTTTGGCTGGTACCGAAGGGTTTTCCATTCTGTGACATCATATCTGACACCTAGCATTTCCAGATTCTCAAGCCTGCTGAGTTTGTGTAGCCAAAGCATTGACCTGGACCGAAGGTTCAGGCCATCCTTGAGAATCTTTGCTTTCCTGTCGTCAACCCGGACAAACAGCTTCTTTACATTCACATGAGGCAGCTTCACAAGCTTTGAAAAGGCTGTGTTCCAAGTGGCCGGTCTTCCGTATTCTGTATAGATGACATCCCAATCTCGGTCATCGACGGTAAGCGTTAGCCGTATGCGTTGAATATACTTGCGGGTCTCCGCTGTGCGATCTTGCATGAATGGCATGAGTGAACTCATGCTGGTGAAGTGGAAGGTATTCTCGCCATAGAAGATGAACGCAACCTCTTCTCTGGACTGTTTGTTGACGCAGAGCATCTCTGTGGTCATAGTGTTACGAAGGATTGCGGTGCCAAGTTTGTAAGTCGTCTTTAGAGGCTGGTATCTTGGGCCTTTGAACAAGCATAACTCGACTGTCGGAGTCCCCAAGTTTTCAGGCCAGCTTTTTTTGCTGCACACATGATCTGTAGCTAGGTAGGTGGATCTGAATCGGTAGCTGCCATTGTCATGACTCCTCTCGAACTCCTGAAGATGCATGTCTCGAATCATGAGACTTTGCCCAGTAACAACGACTAAGCGGTAGATCTGATTTCGAAGTTCGGCGGGTAGTTTGAAGAAAGGAAACGGACGGGCATTCGCCGCGCTGTCCATACTGTATGCCGAAGTCTCGGGCTTTTGAGATTGATCCTGAGCACTGAGTCTCGGTGTTGTGGGTTGGGAGAGGCCCTTGGTCTTCTGAGGGCGCTGATGAAGTAGGGCTACCGGCATGGTTGTTGAAGGTATTTAAAACGAAGCTGTACTGATGAGGTATGATTTGGAAGTGAGGAAGCGCTTATAAATCGAGCAGTGAATGATGGGTGAGTTATTGAAGTGTTGTTGTTGAGGATCGAAGCGTGAAGGTATCTCAACACCGAATAATCAAGGCAACAGTGTCAAGGGACATCATGTAAGCTCATTTAGCACATTTAAGATCCTGTGGAATCCTTGGCATTGGGTAACACATCTACTCCAGATTGTCAGTTCCATGATGAAGTCTCAAGAACACATAGTAGAATTCTGGTACATAAAAGACTCGGCTTTGGACTATTGTTCAGTTGAGTCAAGCTCAATCATTTCTGAGGGAACCGTCAAGTCGGGCAATGGAAGGATGGAAGTGCGGAAGGAGAGGGAAGTGGCAGAAAGAATGTTTACATCGGCAAGCACTTCCGCTTCAAGTAGCCGCACTTACCAAAGTACATCCTTTTACTTATAACTAGGAGTTCGGACCGTACTTTGAGAATCCACCAATTGCAACACTTTCTTCGGTCATCACACTTTGTTCCCACCATGGCTCTTAATGCACAACACCGACCTCGGTGTCAAGCCAGGCCGTGAGACCGCTAAAATGTGTCAAACAGAATGATTGACACGCTTCTTACTTTACCAGTTGTGCATGCATCTGAGGCTGGCCAAATAGCTACTTCGGTGCTTCGTTGGCGTACGTGCATGTGCAATGATGATCAAATAACAGCCTCCCAAAGCTTCATACTGTGCGAGATGATCAGGGAGATTGGGAAACACCGTGCCAGACGAGGAGAGCTTCGTGCTTTTGAACTCAGTCGTATGTCATAACGAGCGATTTCCTGTTTCTCGAGCCCAACTATTCAAGCCATCATCTAATATCCGTCAGTAGCCTAAACGCTGTAACTGAGGGAATAGTCTTCGTCTAAAGAAGATGCACATAGGTGAGTACCTTGGCGTGATTGCAAGGATTCGATTTACTTGAAACGCAATGGCTTACAATCCTTCGGAATTCGCAGTCCATTATCGCTCCAAAGGCTTCTATATTCGAGGATCAGACCAATCTGTTGGTTGAGTCATCACATTACGATGGGACGGGAAGTCAAGCAAACATGATCCGCAGCTTGATTGTTGTATGTATACTGCTATTCGCGCGATTTATGCCGACCGCTTCTTGGTTGGAGGAGCCGCGCTCGACGGGAGATCCCTCCAGCGACCCAGGAAACGGATCGCTTGGGATTGATAGAAGACCAATGGCTGAGGTATGTGGTCTATTTTGGTTGCAACATCTTCTCGGAATTGCTCGATCATGGCCAGCGACGTCGTGTGTCAAAAACTTTGAGTCTAGACCAGAAAGCGCTTTTTCCATGCACGCATGCAAATTCCATTCAGCATCACTATGCATTCTACAACAAAAGCAATTACTGCATGGCCTCGCTGCATACCATGTTACCCATTTCCATTAATGTTTTCAATTCCACCAAAGACCAGCTGGTTCTTGTGGCGACGACATACAGCACAGCACAGACATTTCATTCCCTCGGCTAACCCAAGGAAGACAAGCGAAAAAAACAATGAAATCATGTTGTGCTTTTCCCACATCCTTACATCAAATTCCGACCAGTCCTACCTATGCCGACACGTGGAAGGGGCTTAACCTCCAACAATTTGGAGTCATGCATGTCTTTCGAGCGGCCCTCCGTTCGCAAGCACGAGCTTGAGTCCTGAAACTACCGCTCTTTCACAGGCTTCCCGAGCTTCGCAAGCCATAGATCAGAGGCTGAACCTTGGGCGATTGCGCTTTTACCGAGATCCTGAGTGTCGTAAAACAAAGCTTGATTCTCGCGATCCTTTATTTTTGTTTGGCAGTTACTCCTCCTTTCTCGCTCTCCTTAGTTCACGAATGAGACATTCCAACTACCCGCAGCTGTAATGAGAACTGGAGAGATTTACCGTCCAATATTAACTTTTCTTGCTCTCACTCTCAGTGAATTACCATCCGTCTGGGTGATAGCTACCGGCTGGGATGCCAAAATCGGGGTCGATGCTAATAAAATGATGGAAAAGACTATTGATGCTACGGCAAGAATTGGCAATGTTATGAAAGAGGACTGTAAAACCTGCTGAGAGATTTGGAATCAGAGCAGCACGTCGAACAGCTGGGTAGGGCCGACCCCATCGTTGCCCCCGAGGCCATCCGCTCAGATTTAGGCGAGAACCTCGATCTGCTCATCCTGCCTGTGGCCTTAAGCCTTTTGCATTGCAGATCCGGACTCTGCTGCCCGTATTCCAAGTCACTTTTGACATGCTCGTAAATGTCTTGAACCTTTGAGTGTGACGAAAGAAGCTTGATAAATAACCTACTGGCAGGCAACGAGCCAATCAACTTGTCCCAAATCTCGTGTGATTTGACTTACACCAAATGGTAAATACTCGGCGATCAAAGCGGGGCAGCTAGAGCAGTAATCAGATCATGGGCGTGCTCATAGATGGAAATTGGGGAGAACTTGATGGGTACAGCAAAGGCTCCAGAGTTATACCATTTGTATCAGCAGCTGCTGGCTACATTTGGTGCTTGGATCGAACAGCGCCAGGCAGTCAGGAACCAGGGGACTGGAACTCCTAGTATGAGTAACTCATGAGTGAGCAGTGACTCGATAGAACCGCATCGCGGTCCGCTAGATGGTTATTGTAGAATCCAGTGACCTTGAGAAAGCCTTTTGCCAGCGGATTTGGAGGTGGTGTAGGCTCCGCTCTCCGCTCTCCGCTCCCAAAAATTGGTCTCTCCACGCGAGATGATGCAATAGCGGACCCTGTTCCTGCTGATCTTTTTCAGGGTCCACTAGAGTAGTCTAGAGGGTAAGATTAATCTTATCTTCTTACTGAAAAAAAAAAAAATTTAAAAAAAAAAAAAAAAGCAGGCTCACAGCATGCCAAGATCAGCCGACCGAAGGCAAAAGACATCAAAATCAAAACATTAATAAAAGACACTATCCCCGTCGCCAAGTCGTAGCCAAGGAATAGCCAAGCAGCCAAGATCACATCGGTAATCTATCGGCTCAATTAAAACAAGACTTTGATGCTTCAAGAGCTCCAAGCATGCTGACCCCCCAGATTACATGAAAACCTTTGCACTTCCCCCCCACTCCACCTCTTTCTCACAACCGAGCATCAAGACTGCCATCATGTCTTCATCAACAACCGATAATACAGAGAAAGGGTCGCTGAAGGAAAGGATCAAGGATCACAATATCTTCCCCGAGCTCCGCAACCAGATGAAAGGTGCGCTGGAGTACACGCAATCTTACACCCCGCCATTTGACTGACCATCTACCCCACCACTAGAAACCCACCTCTACGACGCAAAGAAAGGCTTCTACCACTTCAAGAGCAAGGTCGGCAAATTCCACAACCTTATCAATCCCAACCATCGCCACGACGAAAAGCACGAGCAAGAGACAGACGCCAAGCGCACTCGCGTTGCCGAGAGCCATCGCTTCGAATCTTTCGCTCCTGAAAGAGATGGGAATAAGATCAAGTGGTACGTTGATGGACGGGACTATTTCTGGGCCGTGTCTGCGGCTCTGGAGAAGGCAAAGGAGGTCATCTACATTGAGGATTGGTGGTTGAGTCCTGAGCTCTTTCTGCGCCGACCGCCGTACTATAACCAGGAATGGAGGTTAGACCAGGTGCTGAAGAGGAGGGCCGAGGCGGGCGTCAAGATCTACGTCATTGTGTACAAGGAAGTTGCGGCGGCCATCTCGTGCAACAGCGCTCATACGAAGCACGCTCTGCATGCTCTGTGCCCGCCGGGAACGAAGGGTCATGGGAACATCGCAGTGATGAGGCATCCGGATCACAACGTCTTTGAGAACGCAGGGGACATGACCTTCTATTGGGCGCATCACGAAAAGTTCATCGTCATTGATTACGCTCTGGCTTTCATTGGCGGACTGGACCTATGCTTTGGGCGATGGGATGACCGACAGCATCCTTTGGCAGATGTCCACCCCGCTGGAGTCCAGAACGAGGTCTTCCCGGGCCAGGATTTCAACAACAATCGCATCATGGACTTCCAGACGGTCGAGGACTGGAAGTCGAATGAGCTGAGCAAGGCTGATTACGGACGTATGCCGTGGCATGATGTGGCTATGGGACTCGTCGGCGACTGCGTCTATGATATTGCAGAACATTTCGTTTTGCGATGGAACTTTGTCAAGCGTGACAAATACAAGCGAGACCCTGGGTACGACTGGCTGCTCATGCAGGGACGAGAGGGTGAGAATGAAGATCTGATAGCCGTTCAGCATCCGAAATTCCCTGTTGGTGACTACGTCAAGCATCCAATGGCACCGCTGGAGACCAAGCCCTGGGCGCACCAACATCCGGGAACGGTGCATGCCCAGATTGTTCGAAGTAGTTGTGACTGGAGCAGTGGAATCCTCGTAGAACACAGCATTCAAAACGCGTATTCAGAAGTCATCAGGAACGCCCAGCATTTTGTCTACATAGAAAATCAATTCTTCATCACTGCTACCGGCGAAGAGCAAGCACCTATACACAACACCATAGGTAGAGCTATCGTGGACGCATGCGTTAAAGCTGGCAAAGAAGGTAGAAAGTTCAGAGTCATCATTGTGATCCCCGCGATACCGGGTTTTGCAGGAGACTTGAGAGATGACGCCGCTGCGGGCACTCGAGCTATCATGGACTACCAATACAAATCATTGCACCGGGGTGAACACTCCATATGCAGTCAGATAGAAGCACAAGGCGTCAACTCAAAAGACCACATCTTCGTCTTTAATCTTCGATCGTTTGATCGCTTAAACAAAACACTAGCCATGGTACAGCAAGAGGAGAAGTCCGGCGTAAAGTATGAAGAAGTCCAACGAGCCAATGCTGAAGAAATCATGGGGGGTGGGGCTCCTAACAGCGTTGACCGTCGGAAGCGAGACAAACTCAAGCTCGACCGCCACGACGATAGTGGTGACGAGGAGAGAGAAAAGAATATGGACCGGAAGCGAAGGTTCGAAGATTCCCGTGAAGAAGCTGGTCTTGGAGAGAAGTCATCAACGCAACAAGATTCCATCGCACGCACTGCCATGCTTAATGGAGGTAAAGTTTCTGAGCAGGAATGGGAAGGCGATCTGGAGAGCGAAAAGGAGAATTTCGTCCAGGAAGAGCTTTATATTCACGGGAAGCTGTTGATTGTGGATGACCGGATCACGATATGTGGAAGCTCGAATATCAACGACAGAGTAGGTTCTCTCTCATTCCTTATACACTGCTTTAGCTGATCATCGCAGTCTCAACTTGGCATTCACGACAGCGAACTCTCCATCGTCATGGAAGATCAGACGTTCCTTGACAGCACCATGGATGGCCAACCCTACAAAGCAGGACATCACGCAGCCACCCTCCGCCGGCTACTCTGGCGTGAGCATCTCGGCCTTCTCCCCGCCCAGAAGCTCGATGCATCGGAAGACCCAAACGCTCAACCCCCAGACGTGTGTCCGAACGATTTAATGGAAGGGCCAGAGTATGAGTTTGTGGCCGATCCGTTGAGCGATAGAGTCTGGGATATGTGGACTGGTAATGCAACGAGGAATACGGACTTGTTCAGACATCTCTTCCGCGCGGATCCGGACGATAACAGTAAGTGCCTTTCTTCGACCCTCTTTCTTAGCTCCGGTTAGCGACCAGCAATCCTGATCCTCTCCTCATAGTCAAGACCTTTGCCGACTACGAATCCTTCCTCCCCAAGCACGAAAAGTACAAGCAAGGCCATCTCCACGACCCTTTTATGCCCGCACAGGAGGTCAGGCAGAAGCTCGACCAGATCAAAGGCCATCTAGTCTGGATGCCGTTAGACTTCCTCAAGGATGCCGAGATGGCGGAAAAAGGGTTGCAGATTAATGCTTACACCGAAAGTATCTATACGTGAGCCTGTGAGGGGGTAGAACGTAGCTAGTATCAAAGGTTGGCTCAGGGATGATGGATTGCTGAAACGGAAACGTCTCCATCAAAAGGAGTCGAGTCGAGATAAACAAGGCGGCGCTAGTGACATCGATACCTTGCGTATCAGCCAAAGGGCTATGACCCAACGCTGTAACTAGGCCCCTTTGCTATTAATAAACCAAGCTACATACTTCCCCTTCTGCCTCTTCCCCACAATCTCCTCCCGATTGAACGATCGCACTCCATCCCTCTGTGCGCCATACAAGTACTCATACCGCCTACAAACCCACCCGCGCTAAAAAAATATATCCACCAGTGCTACCTAAGGTCGTACACCCCAACCCCAACCCCAATCTCATCCCACACCGTCAACCGCAGTATCCTCTACGTCCGGACATGCCAACGGGCCACCTCTGACTCGTTAACCGTTCTAAATACACTCTACCGATCACGGGCGCACGGTCTCGTTTCGTACCAACTGGCCGTCTTGGGTGCTTTGGGTTTATGTTGCGGTATGTTGGTGATGGATAGCGTTGGGGTCGCTTTTTGTAATTGGGGGGGTTGGTGGGGTTGGTGGGGTGGGGGGGGTGGGTGGGAGAGGGGGAAGGAAATGGAGGAGGGGGGGTGGGTGGGTGGGAGATGGGGGTGTGGTCTTGAATTTTCTTTTTGGGTTGTGCGTTGATGGGGATCGGGTGGGTTGGTTGGTTTATAAAGCAGCGGTTTTACGTGCAGTGATTCTCACGTGCTGTCACTGATGATTTTCCCCCGTCCATGACCCCGTCGTATACGCAACGCAGCGTTGTATGCCCCGCCCCCGTCGGTAGGACTTTCTAGCTGGCGCCCGCTGGTCAGGTGGTAAGCCTGTCAGATCTAGACCATGGCGTGCTTCGTGTCATGTCGGCTACGTGTTGTGTGCCTGATAATCATCAGACTGGTTCCACTTCTGTACTGTATGACCTGCGATGACGAGGCTGGGATGTACCTGCGATCCTGAGCCGGATGCGGAGGGTGAAGAATGGTGGATTGGGTAGTCGGAGCAGCTGACGCCGGTCTGATATGTGTCGTATCACTGGAGGAGCGTGGCTACTGGTGGGGTACTTGATTGGCCGATGGAGATGACTAAGTATTCTGTGTACCGTAGCAGGAGACCTGTCTACTTTATATGGCCAATCCCGCAGTGGTCATTCAAGGGTCGTTTGGGATCATGTTGTATGTGCGATACTACTTCGCAGTGCAATGCTACTGCTATGTATACAACATCTGATCCGGGGATAGCTCTTCGTTGAGGAATGTCAAGGTATCTTATCTCACTCTCAGGGCGGCTGTGATCGTATGGGGAATCGGAATTAAGGCCTTGGGCTTCTGGCTAAAGGCGCTTGTTGATCTTATCTTCCCTTGTAGGAGAGATGAAAGAAGTAGATACTTTGCCCATTCCGACATGTGCATCTCTAGAACGCGTTGTACTTTCATCCTTGAGGTTAGTTTGCAGGAGTGGGATGGTGCAAAGTTAGTGCTTGAGAAGGAATAGAAACTTTGGACAGCTGATTGCGAACTCCAATGCTTGGAGCGTCACTTTTTTTTTTCTTTTCCATTGCATCAGATGTCGGTCATTCTGTGAATGCTTGCCCTAGACGACTCGTTCTGATTGGCTAAGAATTTTAGATGTATCTTTCAAATGTATTGAAGACCCGTATCTTTCCAGTTGTGGTCATGACGCGAGAACAAGTGCAGTAGTCAACACCACACGGAGAGATTTGTTGCAGGATAAAGTATCCACACCACCAGTAGCCAAAAACCCCCTTTCGGGTGGTTCTAGCGCAACAGAGAAGACCCAGCCACGCTTGTGACTGGTCTAGAACCCACGGAAAATATGGCGAGAAAACCAGAATCCAACCTTTGGACAGCGGTGAGCAGTGGTGTATCGCTGAATGCATATGGATAAGGAATATATTAGCTAACCGCTTATCATCGTGGGTGAGCCGCCCCACCATTGTCGGCGTCCCGGTAAGCGGTTTGAACGGCTCATTTGTGTCGATCCGGGCACTCGGGGCTTCATGCAAGCAGATAAAGTACCTACTTTACTCTGCTTTTTGCCGTTCCATATCATGAGCTGAGCACGTGGAGGGTGTGGCAGAAGCCGTGTCTCGGTTGCAAATACCCCCCCCAAAATTAGGCTCCTGGTCGCAGTATAAGAGTCCAGGGGTACCGCCCAGTTTTCTGCTCATCCTTATGTGCCTGCCTCTTGCGGAGGCATTGCGGAAAATTCCTTTTTCTAATTCTAATCAATATATGGCATGATTTCGGTTGACGACACTTACTGGTCTGCTTTTTTTCGCGCTTGCCTTGTTAAAAAAAAGCTGGCCAAGTCTTTGATGGCGAGGAACGTGTTGCAGGGGAATGAAATTGTTGGCGTGAAGTGTCAATTCCCAAATGCGTAAACTTTGCCCGTCATGGAAGAACCAGAACGTTGAGGCTATGGGGTGGGGGACACATTGTGTGGAATGGACTTAGCGGCAGACGCTGATGCCTGGGAGTAAGTTCTGGCATCTCGTCCATTGATCTACCTCTGAAGGGGAAAGAAGAGGGTGGAGACAGGAGGAGAGAGGTATGTAGTACACCCGGGGTGTACGACGGCGGCCAAGAGCGCACTTAAATGCATCATCAGTCGAAGCCAATGGTTCCCGAGTAGTGTAGTGATAGAAAGAATATCAAAGCCGAGGCACGAGGTGTTGGGGGACTTAAGGTCGACTGTAAGAAGTACAGGCATGTGTATCCTGAGCCCGTAGTCAAACAGCATATCTCTTCCTCGTAAGGATTAGTAAATCGGAAAGACATGCCAGGAATCAGAAGTTGGAAAAGTCTAAAGACAAGTTGGCGGGAGGATAATGCTGTGATGATGATGCTGGGTGGGATGTAGTTGCATTACTGAATCCTTCGATTGACATGCTCTCTTCAGCACCTGGTACATATGCTTCGCCTTCTCTCACTTGCTTTGTAGTTACTACAGCAAGCATGGCTCGTTGGTGTTTCATCTTCGTCCTCATCGTCGTCTTCATCTTCATCTTCATCATCTTTTTTCCACTTGCCTTGATACCTGTTGGCGGGCTCGGATCTAACGGAAGCTGATGTTTTGATAGGCTCTTTCCTCATTGGTCGGATGTTCTTGGCAGACAATTACGAAAGGAAGGAAAGAATATACTTCATGCTTGAAGTTATGTCCCCACTCTCCTCCCCTCTCCACTCCTCTTCTCAGCCTCTTTCTATTCTGACGCTAACAACGCTATCACTGCTATATTCATAACCAACATCACGATCACGATCTCCACCAGCTTCACCGCTCCCATTCTGCCAATGCATCAACCCTTATCACCAACAAGCCACAAGTATAGGTGACAGCTGACCACAAACCCCATCCCCCCCCACCGCTCCTGGATCCTCGAAAAGAAGAAAGGACAGTGGCAGCTTCGTGACCTAAAATCCGAGCCGCCATCATGTCCCGAACCATGCTTCTGGACCATCCAACGCTCCTGTCAAGAGCCGAGCTGTCAACTCGTTTCGTGGGTTGGGGGAGATTAGAGGCTTGTAGGAAACACTTGCACAGCGTCTCCTACCCACGGGAACTTGTTCACGAAACGCATTGCTCTCTTGGTAACCAGTCCTTATCATTTCCATCATTCTGGGACAGAGGTTCAGTCATCTGCCCAAGGGTTCTCGACAGTTGTGATGTTTGCCGGAATCCGGCAGTCCCGGCGGTCTGCTCTGAGCTCTCGACGGCTGATCGAGATGCTCTTACTACGTCTGCCTCCTGAGACGTTGTTCAGCCTCATCTCCCTGACTAGCAATAGATGCTAGCATCTTAAAGATGTAGTCGAAGCTTCAGTCGACTGCATTGGGATGGAAAACACAGAACGCAACGGAATTTAGGAGTGCCGAAACAGAGGGGTTCTTCGCTTCCTCGCCTCCATTGGTTGCCCCACGTCCATGGCGTGGGAGCCTGAGCCTCGAGATCAGCGATCCCATACATGCATTTCAGCAAACGTGCGGTCTTCGTCATCGCTTAGCCTCTATACCCATGTTCGGCAGTGATACCAAAATCCTTCGGACCCCTCTCCACTCATCGCCATGCTTTATCCCGGCCGAATGGTTATGGATTACCAACGGCTCCTTAAGGCCTTCCTGGTGCCTCTTGCACGGCTGAAGGATGCCTTGAAGACGCAAACTGCTCATCCCCAGTCTGTCCGCCCCTCCCAACAGAAGTGGACCGAGGCAAGGCCTGCGAATCTGCTGGCTAGGAGATCTGACGGAACAGCGATATCCCTGCTCCGCCAGATTTGGAGGGCCACTATCCTGGCGATAGCTCCATGCCAAGCGCCTTGACATGGGCTGTCGTAGGCTTACCGCCTCTCACCGCATGATCGTTACTGCCATGATGCTGGCTGCAGTAGCGCCTTGGACTTGCGCCAAAGCATAACAGACAGCGCTACTGTAAACGAACTGTTCCTTCTGGATTGCTCAGTTCCAAAACCCAGGCCCCTGGGAGATTACCAGCCAAACCAGCACTGATGGCAACAATGGCACTACGCAATGCATCTGAACACCACTTACCCCCACAGTTCTGCCAGAAGCGCAACAAAGTGTGAGAAGCGGGATTCCATACCAGTATCAATTTCAAGGTTTGGCACTTTCTATTTTCCCGAGCCAGCCTGATTGGTACCCGTCAAACTTCACTCTAAGCGAGGAGAACGCTAATACCGCTGACCAAAATGACCTACGATTGGCACATAAAATATAGTCAAGAGACGGTTCTTACTCCCCGAGGCTCTAGTCAAAGCCTCCAATTGTTTTTGGAGCATATTGACGGGTGGAACAAGGGAAGGGAGGGAACTACGAAAGCTAACATTTGTGATGGCTTCCATCGACCTCTATGCTATGCCACATTGACGGTGTGCTTGTGATCTTTTCTTGCTTCAGCCTTACAAATACAGCACCTGCTTGGGTTCGATCCTTCAAATTTCACATCTTCGATCAAATGAGACGCTGTGAATATCCATGACCAGATAGTGAGTGCCCTGCCCCTGTATGCACTTGGACCTATTACCGGGCCCTCACAACAGTGAGCATCAGCGATGAGTATCCGAGAGCTCGCGGCTCTAGGGCATCAGTCAGGACTTCCCCTCTCATTCTGTCCATATACTTAACAATTTTGCGGCCCTTTCTTCTCTTCTCTCTTGATCAAGCTACACCTTTCTTGAATCCCAATTCTCTCCTCCTCAGGAAAACCTTCTCGAACCTTCTCAGAATAGACTGCCTATCTTTCTGTAGAGGATAATATCCAACTCTTCGACGGCTGCCACAAAACAATCGCCCTCGCCTCATAGCTCCAGATCTCAAGGCTTCGTATCTCGTCTCCCAGCAAGCTTGAGACAACTCAGATAACTCAACCCTAACACCGTGCGTCTCACTCAGTCTCGTCATGACTTAATCTTCAACTAATGACCCTTTTCCGAAGCAATTTTGAATCACTGCTATCGTCAACAGTTATCCATACCATTCACGATGCCCAACTGCGACCACACTTCCTGGAAGAGCATTAAGTCTGAGACCAACCTTCTTCAATGGAATTGCTCCTTTTGCAATTCTACGGGACACTGGTTCATTTTCGAGTGTCTGAGTTGCGGAAGGAAGGCTTGCCGGCCATGCAGCCAGAAGACGCACTCATAGAGGGCATGGGCCTTGATGGCTCGGAGGTATGTGCTGAACACTAGACGACACCCTAGAGCTGTATGCTGATAGTGACCCTGCGTCTCTAGATCTGGAACCAATGCAGTCAAAGACCCGAAAAGTCGGAACCAGATCTTCGTCCCGACCCAGTGATCTGGGTCAGCCACATTTCCCACACGTCCGGTTATTCCTCCCTCACACGCTCGGCTCTTAGGGTCCTCGTGATGATGAAGCAACAACATACATACGAGGCCTGCTCCGCTCGCTGAATTGAGGGTAACCTGACGGAGAGGCGCTGATTTCGCTCAAGGTTTTGATTTCTTTAGCACATGAATGTTTCTTCCAGTACATGGATGCTTCTTAAGTACATGAACGTTTCGTCAGTACATGAATGTTTCTTCAGTACATCAATGTTTGTCAGTAATCAATTTCTTAGTCAATGTTCTCACTTTTTTGTTGCGAAAACAATACATCCACGGTTCGCCTGCATGCGTTCGCCAGAAGATCTTTGCCTTTGAAATTGCTTGACCGTGGAAGCGCGATGGTCCTCAATCTGAACAAAGACGCTGCTCAAAAGAGCTTCAGCCTCCGCGTACCTGTGCAATCAAGTTTAGTCCTCAACAACATCTCTCTTTCCATGTTTCTACGGGATCAGCGAGAGGAAGAAGATCGTTGATGTAGCGTCCCTTGTTGCATTCCTCGGCACAGGGTTCAGGTTGGCTCTTTCCCCTTCCTCACAGTCGTCCATACTTTTCTTGATCGGACGGTCGGACTCATCTGCACTTCAGAGTGTCATGGGCTGTTGTGTTCATCCGGCGGCCAGAGTCTCTCTTTTCCCTCGGTGCGACTCGTCATCCCTGGATTTACCTGAACCCTATTCCCATTCCTAAGCAGATTGTCCCACTCGCGTATCTGCTTTTGCGTATTTTTTCTGACTTCTGGTGCGGGAGGTAACGAAGATGAGCGTAAAGAATGCGATGAGGTGTATAATCCTTGGATTCAGTCGATCTTTGTTTTTTGATGTTTTTGTTTCTAGATGTCCTTGTCTTTTGATGCTCTTGACAACCTCATCCTGCTGTCCGGACAGTATTGTCAGTCCCTATCACCGTCTTTGCTTTGCTCTGCCACCTGCTTTCGGTCTCTTTTCGTCCGCGTTTCTCCCGGTGGCATGGCTAGATCCCTTTGAGATGCCGGACACTACCCTCGTCCGGTCACGCGTCCGCCAAGCCATGGTCAATTTCGGGTGCAATTTAACAAGTTTCCACAACCGGTCATGTATCTAACCGTTCTTAGATCCTGTAGCTCCGAACAGAGACAGCGCGGAAATTGCACCCCGCCCCACTGGACCGAGGGGATTTCCTCGACCTCGATTTTAATAGGGCAAGTTGCGAGCAGTGCGTATAATAGGCACCAGGTTCTCCAGACGATCCTGGGGCGAAGTGTCTGAATGTCCGCTCGCTGGCGGCATCGTCTTCGAATTTCTCCCGTCGCTAACGTGTTACGAGAGGTGTGAGGGTGGCACATCGACTGTGAAGCTGGCATAGAGCGGATCGTCGGAAGGTGAAACGGTGGCTTTATCCCGACTTCGGCGTTGTTGGTCGATGAAATCGGTTCAGCACTGCACCTTGTTAGACTTTTGCAAGCATCTGAACGCCACGCCGGGGAAGAAAATTCCTGTTGCTTTTTAGGAGCCTTCTCCGAGATGGGTTCTTTTTGCAGACAGATAGAGACCCCGGTGTCCGTTATCAACCGGCTATGTAGAGTACTTGGGTAAGTTACAGTTCGGGCTGAGAATCTGTCGGTGGGGTTTGCGGAGAGAAAGAGGGGGAATGGGTTGGATGTGAAGGGGTGAGAGGGTTGGAAGAGCTGTGGCTGGGATATGGAAGGGGGGGAAGGGGTTTCGGGTTATGGGAGACTTGGATGATTCCTGTGTCGCTTTGAGGATGTACACGGTTGGGGGGTGACGGCGTGATGGTGCTGGAGTTGCGCTTGTGTCTTGGATCGATGTTCTCTGGAGACTTGAGGGCTGGTGAGGGCGATGTCGATTGTATGTCGGGATTCTTCAACATTTTGAGAAACATGGCTTGGATTATCGGTGGTTTGCAGTTTCTCGGTATGGGCGAGATTATTGGGAGCGGTTTGGTTATCGGCTCTGTTTGCGCACAATAAGTAAGGAGAGAGCGCTGCTGGCGCTGATCATATTCTAGAGTACGCATACACTGTTTGACGAATGATTCGGTGTCCAATCGCAGGATCGCAAGCATTACCATATACACAAAAAGAATATGTCCCATGCCCACTCGAAACGCCGCTGACTCCTATCATTGGCCCCCCCCAATCGCTGGTTTTCACGTACATCTCGCACTCTCTGCCTTTCTCCACTTCCGACCCCATCCCGCCCCCTTCTCATGTACTTGCAGGTGGCCCCTATTTCCGCAACACAGCCTCATAAATCCCCGCCAACGCCCCAGCCCCGGCCCCCACAAGCATCCCCGTACTGCCCCCCGGGACCCCCCCTCTCCACAACCCGCGTGCTCGCGCTCGGTCCGCCACCCCTCACGTATACCACCCACGCCGTGATCGCCTTGACGGCATTGAAACTGACGGCATCGTACCCGCCCTCGCCTTTCAGGTTGATGAACCAGCCGCCCAATAGGGGCAGCAAGACACTCGTTAAGAGCCAGAGGCCGAACGGACCCCAGAACGCAGTCGTGAGCAGGGCGAAGAAATCGGGGACTTTGAGGGGCAATTCGGACGTCCCGAGGGCGGGGAAGGCGGGGAGCGTCGTCAGGTAGCGGAAGGGCAATACTTCGTAGCGGAGACCGAAGGCTTCGACAAACAGGGTGAGTATTTCGATCCCCGTTACCGTGCTTAGGTAGCCGCGCACGCTGTCGAGGGTGGAGGGCAGTCGGGAGTCGGCTATGTAATTTGAGATGGAGCTGCGGAAGGTGGTGGTGTGGGCGTCTATCTGACTCGCGAGGACGGCGGGGGGAAGGGGGCAGGGGCACGGAGCGCGCGAAGGAGAGGGCCCGGTTGGGCGTTTTGGTCGGCGCGGAGGATTCGGCGTCGTCTCTGTGTCATTGAAAGCGCTCGGATCAGTTCTTTGTTCTTTTCTGGGTTCCGTCGTGAAGGGTTGCGCGACGCGCTGCGCAGGCGGTGAAGATTTCGACTCACCCCCCTTCCAACTCCTCACGCGCCTTAAGGGTTTGCCTCCTGGCCCTTGGCTTCCTCTCCTTCTCGACCGTCTGCACGGTGCCGGTCGCGGGATCCTGCTTCGTGGGCGACAATGGGTCGACGGTGTAGAAGAAGGGAGCGACTTTTGAGTCGGATGATAGCTTGGAGCTGTTTGCGCGTAGGTGCTCTTCTAATGCGACTTCGAGGTCGATCTTTTTGTAGCGCTCGACGCTGTTGCGGTACGTAGTGGTTAGCATTTAGAATGCGATAGATTTGGGAGAGATGGGGGAATAGGAAGGGTGGGCGCGCACTTCTTCAACCCGACATGGTCGGCAATTTCGGTGAGGGCGCCTTTGCGCTGCTGTTGAAGCCAGGCGTTCGTCATTGTGGTTTCCTGTGTCGCGAGAGTGAGGCGACTATTTTGTAGGTGATTTGAGGGTTGGACGCATGGGATGAAGAGGGAGCGGTGAGGGGGAAGGTAGAATGTTTACGGAGTGGAGTTGTTTACAACTTGGCGTGTTCGGTTAGCGCGGTTCGCTGGGGACCACCGACCAATCAAGATGGGTAGTGGGGGTTTCTATGTTTTGGGATTGGAATAAAGGGTTATTGCGGAGCTTCATGTTGATGATTTGATGGACAAGTTTGAGAGGGATGCTGGAAGCCTTGAGAAGAGTACCCGAGATTCTATGCTCTATTCCGTGCTGTGTAAATGCGACGCGCTCTTGTCCTGTCCGATGCCGATGCATCAAACTCTGTACACTATGGTGACCTTGCTTGACAGCCATGCCCGTCCATCATCAGTGGTATAAATACAAAGCGTGCCTCATGCGACGCCAGATTCTTCATCATTTAGCCACGGACTAGCCTCCATCCGCTTCAGTAACGCCTGATAGCAGACGAGCATCGTTCCGCTCTGGACGCTGGTCCAAACAGCTCTCGGCCCTACCCCTCGGAACAGTCCCATCATCCCCTCGGTCTTATATATGAGTCTCAGGCCAGTCACGACGGATGAGGTATCCAGCTTGACAGCATCGGGTTTTGGCATAGATGTATTTGGTGAGGAGGTTGAGATGAGACGTCTTGATGATGCTTGCATCGACGGATTGTGGGCTGCCCTAGGACTGCCCACTTTCTCCATCCGGGAAATTTTCGCAGGCTGCGGATGTACGTTCGTAGCTCCACCAGCTGGTGTGACAGTGTCGGGCGGATTGATCTGCGTTTGTATCCTGGTCTTGACCACGTCAAGCGGGCATGTCATCACACCAGCCAGTCCACCTGCCGACGCTGCTGTAGCGATCTCTAGGCCTACACCAAGGTCCTTGCTACCCTTCCACCTCTTTGCCCAATTCCGCTCTTGCTCGTAAAAGGCGAATTGTAGGGCGGAGAAGGGCAGATCACGAAAGATAGTGGCCTTATACCCATGGAAGAGAGCCGATACTCCCTCTCGTCGAACGATTGTCCGCGCCGCATCAATCGTTCCCCGGTAGTTATATCCCGAATTGAAGAAAGGGTTGTTGTAACGGCCTTGCAGTTGGAGTCTGGTCTTGAGGACTTCAGAGGGTACGTAGACAAATGAGGCGGCGAAGTCGGCAATAAAGCCTGCACTGATCAGTTTCTTTCCGGATGACCGAAAGGCAGGATTCACGTACCGCCAGCGAGATAAGAGAGTGACGGGTTTATGCCAGCATCTAACATATGCCTCTTGCTGTATTCATAGGCTCCAAAGAAGATGATGGTGCCAGGAAAGGAGCCCAAAAACGCTGGTACAACACCGCTGTACAGTCCTCTTCGGAAACCTTCTTGACGGAAGATTTTGACGTATGTAGAGGATAACGATCCATACTTTGGCGGTTTGTGTGGGTCTCCTTGTTGACGGGTCTTGACTGTGTCAATGGAGTGCATGAGGAGGTCTCCAGATGTTCCGCCAAGGCCGCCAGCTATCATACACTGCATATAATTTCAGCTCATGACACGATTTGGCAGCGCTGAAGACTCCTGAGCAATCCGGCGTTGGCTCACCTGCCAGTATGGATGTCTAGGGTACTCCTCCTCCTCCTCTTCCGTTGATTGAGCGTATTCACCGGCCCGTCGCGTTCCGGACGTGCTATTCGACCCATCCTCATAATCTTGGACGTTGGAGAATACTGGGGTTTGGCGGTCGTTGGAAGGCGCATAGCTTTTGCGAGTGGATTGAGCTGGGTTGAAAAGACTGACAATCCAGGACATGGCCCCTCAGGGCTTTATCACCGGAGCAGACCGTAGCTAAGTGCTAACAAGATGATAACATTTCGGAAACGAGCTATTCTCTGCCAAAGACCGCATTAAAAGCCTATCGATGCCGCTAATGATGATGCAGCTGGCGATGAGACCAATTGAGGTCAAACAAAAAATTGGCCGAAGATCTAATCTTATCTGATGCCAAGACTTTTCGAAATTGACTTGGTAAATCCATTTCACACACACCGACTCATTCACCTTCAATCATGGTCTTCTGAAATTTATACCGAAAGACGGCGGCAACAACTTGTGAGATAACAGAGAGTAGTCTCTCTACTGTTCGTCATGAGACGCGTCCAAATATTTTCGGGTTCCTCCCATCCTCTCTTGACAGATGCCATTTGCGAACGCCTCGGAACCTCACCGGCCAAAGTTGAACTGAAGAAGTTCAGCAACGGGGAAACCTCAGTCAGCGTTGAGACCTCTATCAGAGACCAGGATGTCTTCATTGTTCAGAGTGGAAGCGACCAGGTTAATGACAGCCTCATGGAAATGCTGATCATGATCTCCGCGTGCAAGGGCGGCTCGGCGAAGAGTATTACTGGTCAGTCCAATTATGGACTCAGCCAGAGATGATACTGACCGTTCTAGCTGTGATGCCGTAGGTCCGGCTCCGCTATTGGATGACCTAAGCTAAAAACCACCAAGATACTTTTTCTACTCTCGACAATCCAAGAAGAAGTCACACAGAGGTGCCATCACCGCACGATTGGTAGCCAACCTCCTCTCTGTCGCCGGTATAAATCATGTCATCACCGTCGACCTACATGCTCCTCCCACTCAAGGCTTCTTTGGCAAGCCAGTAGACAATCTCCATGCGGAACCTCTGATCGCAAGATGGATCAAGAATCACGTACCAGGCTGGAAGGAAGCAGTGGTAGTCAGCAAGAATCCAGGCGGTACAAAGCGGGTCACATCCTTGGCAGATGCATTAAAAATCAATTTCGGTCTTGTCACAACCGACCGCCGGAGATCTGGTACGAATGGAAGCCTTGCAGGTAGTGGATTTCTGGAGAGAATGGGTGATGGTGGTACTGAATCGCACATCTCGGACACAGCAGATACAAGTCCACCGAATGGAACAGCAGCTGAATCCGAGGACTCAAGAATACCGCCACGAATACGCACATCGCCACGATTGGCACCAAACATAAACGGCGCCTCCGCAACCAGTATACCTTACCGCGGTCTGAATGGCTACACTCGATCAAGTCCTTTGGCCCAGTCTACTAGAGTCGACTCAGCATCACCTCCTACAAATCGGATTCCTGTGCAGAGGGAGCCTGTTACCAATGGTCCATCAAGAGCACTGCGCCTGGAGGAGAAGGAGGAGGAGGAGGAAGACTCGGCAAATGAGTACACAGATGAGCGTGCCAGAGAAGTCATCACTGGCAGGCTGGTTCAAGGCCACATCGTTGACGACGATGCTCCGTCGCCCGTTCTATCTACCATGTCCGCCTCAATCGCGACTCTACCAGGAGACGTCATGGGTCAACCGCAGCTCGATGGACTCGATCCAATGACGTCATCCTTCATATCTTCAACATCAGCGTTTCAACCTGACCATTCTGCCCTCGGCGGCTCGATGGACGCTACAGCGCACTCGGATGACGAGGAAGAAGGTTTCAAGAACCCCGAATTCGAGCACACGGTCACTCTCGTTGGCAATGTCAGAGATCGCACCGTGTTCATCATCGATGATCTGATTGATCAATGTGGCTCGTGGATTGCGGCAGCCGAGACGGTCGTCAAGCGTGGAGATGCAAAGAAAGTGTACTGCATCGCCACCCATGGGCTCTTCGGTGATAATTCACTTGAGCAGATGGAAGCTTGCGAATGCATCGACTACATTATGGTAACCAATACTTACCCAATAGCGCCAGAAAGGGTCAAGACGTGCAAGAAGCTTGTGATTCTGGACATCTCGACTCTTCTTTCCGAAGCCATACGGCGCAATCACCACGGAGAGAGCATCTCCGCTCTATTTCAGCATTTTCCGGATTGAGTAAGCTTCGTTGCCGATGGTCAAAGATAAAATAGCGTGGCGTCAGCGAATTGAACGAATAAGGAACAGACTAGCAGCAGAAGGCTGGTCAGAAAGCATCGAAGAGAGCACAGAAGTGGATGCCTGCTCTGTTGGAGCAGAGGATTACGCTTGGCATTCGGAGAGCAAGATGCTTGGACATGGAATTTGCTGGAGATACTACCGAGACTGCTCATGCGAGAAGCATTGCAATTCGAAGTTTACTCTTTGCAATGGACTCTCTAAAGCATAAGAACAATATACTAAGCTTTTACAATTTGTCCTCATTACTATCTACGGTGCAACACTAGCTCCCCAATCTGCTCGCCTGCTTTGGCTCGTGTTCTTTGTGACCATAAGTCCCTTCAAACTTCTCCAAGGAAAACAGATGCATACCCAGGTGGACATCTACTGGAACTCTTTCCCTCCCATAGGGAAAGTTCTCAACGGAGCGCTGGCAGATCGATTCGCACCGAGGACTGAAGGCACTCTTTCCAGCCTGCCAAGGCGCCAGGCCTTCGGGTTTGGATGGAGGCAATTGCAAGAGAACGCTTCGAACAAATTCGTGTATCATCTGAGGTTTCTTTCATTATGTCAGCTACCGTACTAGTCAATTCATCGCTGTCAAAAAACGATCCCGTTCATAAAAAAAAGGCATCTAGTATTCCTATGTCTACGTATTCTGGCTATTATATTGTTCCACCCATCTATCAGAATGACACGTCTCGTGGTACAGCCCACCACTGCCGCCAATCTTGCCCGACGCCACTCCATACACGTCTCGATCTCTCTCTTCACCACCGCCACTACTTTGACAAATCATCAGCTCGGATCCCAATTTTTCGTACGCGTGAGCCCTGACGTACGTTCACCTCCACCCTAAGCCGTCGGATGCACCTTCTCAGGCAACACTTCCTCGGCCTTCTTCGGCACCGCCTCCTGCGCTACCTTGGGCACTGCGCTGTCGCCCGTCGCATGACTCTCCGCTCCGGTGGCGCCGGTGTCGTGGATGGCGTTGGGGACTACCTCTTCGACCTTCTGGGGCAGCTTCTCTTGGAGTGTCTGGGGCACGATGCTGTCGCCTACGGCGTGGGATTGGTCTGTTCCTTGAGGCATGATGGTCGTGGTTGAAAGGGTGCGGGTGAAGGATTGTTGTTCTTTTGGCTGATGGGGTGGATGGGTTCGGTTTATCGACGGTTGGGAGAGTGGTCAGGTGTGCGGGCTTTGTGTGATGGGGACTGAAAGTTCGGGGAGATGGGGATGGTTTATATACACTTCTTCTCCGACCTTGGCTTCATACTGCCCGGTCTCCTGTGACATCAGCGAGCGCACAGCCCTCGCGAATGCGAGTACGACAAACGTCAGCCTCTTGAGACGTTCCAACCGACTCCGTATGTTTTGACAGACATTTGGCTTTGCCTTGGCGGAAAGTCCACCCTTGTAGGTTTAGCGCAGCGGTCTTCGCATCATCGACCGACCGACCGATCGATTCTCTTTACCTACTTTACTTTTCCGCTGTCGAGCGAGGTATTTTCTATCCCTAGTTTCGCACATTGCAGATGCCTGCGGCTGCGAGTACGAATAAGTCGGGCTGATGGTTTCCGACTCGGTGTTTAATGCCTAGGCGATCGCGGTGATGCGGCGGTTCTTTTGGTCGATACGAATACGAAGGCTAGCCCTATGGCTGGGGATTACCCTTGGAGGCTGACCATTTTTCCGGCGTTCAGAAGCCATGGCTACATCTGGCGTCGAAGCATGAATAGAAACCAATAGACGGTTGTAATAGCGGCGCCCAGGCTCTCTCAACTTTCCAAGCACGACATTTTCAAGCCACGCTTCAAACCCTTCCAGACAACTATCTCAATGGCGGACTTTCGATCTCAGTCTCCATCACCGGTTTCGGATCTGATAAGATCGTTTCGGC
Source organism: Letharia columbiana (assembly GCF_014066305.1). Lineage (NCBI taxonomy): Eukaryota > Fungi > Ascomycota > Lecanoromycetes > Lecanorales > Parmeliaceae > Letharia > Letharia columbiana. Next base: position 242,728 of record NW_023501082.1, read on the forward strand.
GCGCTTGATCACCGCGATAGGAGACCCCCTTCAAGTGGGCCAAAGTACATACATCGACCTTCTATATGCCATCTGTGGTGCAGGCCAACTTTCCGGCCTCGCGACACGGCTGGTTGTGAAGACGTATCCGTTGTCCGATCTCGGAAAGAAAAGTAAGTCATCTGGATGGGCTGAATACGACGAGCAGACAATCTTGTTCATGCGTACAGGTTAGGCTAAGGTGGACTGGGTTGAGTAGCAGAGTTGTACGCTGAGTACCGCTTCAGAGGCACGGAGAGACTTGCGCGTCTGAAGAAATTGGGTGTATTCACGAGTGAGTTCCTAAAACAATTTGTCTGCCAGAGAAGGGTTCAACTCAAGGCGTCCTTGATGAAAAGTGGACGCCGTGACGCAACGGTCACGTGTAAATTAGCTTGTAATCGACGTGGGCGATGGATATCAAGCGAGACAAAATCAGCGAGCCATCAAAGAGCGGGCAACTTTTCAAAATGATGTGCATCATAAACAACGGAGGGCTGAAGGTCAATTTGAGTGCGAGGACTGGATTAATAATCGCCGTAATCCTGCCAAAGGCCTGACTATTCTGCGTCTTAGCATCATTAGAGAGATAAGTGCTCCGCCACTTTAATGCGTAGAATTTTCAGCCGCACCGCCTATTCCCTTTTTGCGATCAAAGCGTCAATGACATCCCATTACACGTCTTGCAGCTTTGCAAAGTTGACCTCGCTAGGAGGTCTGACAAATGGAAGAAGAACCCTAAATAGAAGAAGTCGGAGTACAACATGGCTGGCTCTATGCGGAAAAATGCTCGCACAGTCCCAATGCAAGTTTTATCGCTGGCAATGCCCCGAACTGGGACAGTGAGTATGTCTGATCCGTGTCCCGCTCGACAACGGAGAAGAAAAAGACAATTTTTCAGGCCAGAGCTTGAAATATTGGACTTTCTCTGACTGATAACAGCAATGCAAGCCGCGCTGGAGATTCTGGGCTGCAAGCCCACCTATCACGGATACACACCACTCTATAACATCGATGAGTGCGCCAAATGGATCTGCGCTTTCGACGCGAAATATCACAATCGCGGTCCGCTATTCACTCGAGAAGACTGGGATGATTTGCTGGGCAATTACCAGGCCGTGACGGACTCACCGGCCATCTGCTTCGCGGAAGAACTCATCAAGGCTTACCCCGAAGCAAAAGTCGTGCTTGTGGAACGAAACATAGAGAGCTGGTACCAAAGTTTCGATGGCATGATTCAGGAGATGTATAATCCTATGATCCATGTCCTACGGCTCCTCGATCCACAGGTCCTCGGACCTACCGCCACTATGTTCAACTATGTCTACAAAGACCGCAGGGGATTCTGCCGGACTGATAACAAGGACGAGCTGCAACATACCGCGAGAACGCTGTACAGAGAACATTATGCACATGTCAGGAGGGTTTGTCCGAAGGATAGATTGCTAGACTTCAGGCTTGAAGACGGCTGGGGCCCGTTGTGCGAGTTTCTCGGCAAGGAGAAGCCCGATGTGCCATTTCCGAGACTCAACGAGGGTGCTGCGTTGGCGGAAAGGTTCAAGGAGTTCCAGAAGCGCAGTATGCTGCTTGTGTTGAGAAATCTGACGCTTGTTGGTGTGTCCGCGTGGGTAGTTCTGCTTGCGGTGGGATGGGCGAGGCGATAGCTGGTTCGAGTGCTGAAGACTCGTCGCGAGGCTTGATCAGACCATTGATCACAGTAACAACACCTCTCGTACTAGATTTCTTGGGTCGAAGATGAACAAGCTGTTCCTGGATCGAGCGACGTGAGAAAAACAAGAGGATGCGAGGGGTCTAGTCGGCACATCATGTCAGATCTTTGGCCCCGAGCTCATTTGCGGCAGCGATAGCGACGTTATGAATACGCTTTGCAGAGAGTCGCCCCATGAAACCGATGGATGGGGCTGATTTGTTGTTTCTGAGCCGCAGCACCTACCCTTAACGCAACATTACCGGTCACTTCTATCATCCTAGTGACTCATTCTAGCGAAAAAACCCTCGGCGAACAAAATGATTTTGATCATGATACGAACGAATCTGTGCGCAACAACTTTACTTCAGATACGCTCAGCCTGGGGACTAGCGCAAAGGAAGCGAAATTGCGTTAGGTGGTCAATACAAAGTAATCTCGCGGAACACTAACCGAGTTCGTCAAGTTCTTGCGGCGCGACTTACTCAGCCCAGGCCTAGCGGAGCATGCTTTTTCTGCATTGCTTTCGCGTTTCGTATGCTTCGCAGATTGCAACATGTCGCACTCAATTGCTGTTCTTGACTTAGATCATGCATTTCCCGCGTGTTGCTGCGCCCTATTTCACAGCTTCAGCTGAGGATAGTATTACCATCTCTTCTAACAACTGTGCGCGGCGCCGTTCAATCCTTCATATAGAACCTCTGTTCCTCAATCTTTCCTTTTACAAAAAAACATCGTCTATAAAATCGTCGGATCTCTTCCTCCGCGTTTCCATCTGTTAAGGTAGTCCAATCTCACCACGCTACACCCCACGCTTATCCAACAGCCTCAATAACAAGCCGCGTCACCACACCAGCCCCATCCCCATTCACGCACCATACCCCCAACACTACATCACCCCCTTCCACCTCCCCCCCTCCTCCGAAAATGTGCATCGCTTTCGGCTACAACCTCTACAAAAAATCCCAGGCCAAGAAAGCCGCGGCCGGCAACCCGAACGAAAAGGACTACGCGCCCAAACCCCATCCCGTCAACGCGGGCCCTCCTCAAACTAATTATCCACCACCGGCGAACGGGCAGCCGCCCAGAGCCCCTTACAATCCGGACCAAAGCCTTTAGATGGCCGATGAAGGGGGCTGGGGGGAGATGTGTGCGGGATGAGGGGCTGGCGGTTGCGGAGCTCTGGACGGGGGTTTTGTTGGAGGTGGTGGGGTTGGGGAGGGGGGAGGGAGGGGGGGAGGGAGTCTGTGGGGTGATGGGAGTTGGTCTGATGGGATGGGTTGAGGAGGCGTTGTTAGGCGTCGTTGTGCGTGTGTACGATGATGAGTAGAAACGGGATACCCAATCGCCCATAGGAATCATGGTTCTATCGGGTCAATCTCTCTGTTGATTTTTATTCCATATGCGTTTATTGGTGCTTTGTGCGTTTCTCGTCGACATCCTTCGGTTTCCATCCAATCCATGCTGAGATTGAGCGTGAAGACGAAATATCCGGCGTCGAAAGGAACGAGGAATTCCGCTTTTCCGTTTTGCAGAAAACCGTCCCTTCCCATACTCTCATCGAATCAGACTCCTCTCCTGCCAACCAACCTCCTCATCCTCCCTTGCCGATTTCCCCAACCGGTCGTCTCCGTTACGGCAGCCCTGTCGACGTACCGACCATGCGTCCCTGCTCTCGCTCTTCGCATCGGCTTCATTTCTTTCGTGCTCTACGTCAGTGTCCAAGCGCTCCATCTGCACATCAATCCCCTTCACATCGCTGCACCCTCCTCCTCCCCATTCGCTTAAGCGTTGCTACAATGAACCCAAGATTCAGGATTCATATTCCGTGCCATTTTCGAGACGGTCGCTCTGTATCATTTCCGCCATTTGGCAGGCCGTACGAGTACCTTGTTTTGCATTCGTTTTTCGGGTACGCAGCGTTTGGATTGTACACTTTGGAAGTCTAAGACTGCGTTCTGACTTCATTTTGAAGTGGTCAGGACTCTGCTGCGTTCCACTTTTATTGAACGCACGTCTTCGAAGGCCTCCCGCTATTCCCGATTGGTCCTGGTCTGACGACGTCAGCCTGTTGAGCCAATCATGTTATTACCATTTGTCACAGCGGCCAGTGGAACACACCCAGGTTTTCTTGTACATCTCACAACCCATCAACTCCATATCAGGGTCTGGCACCCTACTGTTAGCTACCTTTCATCTACTTGCTTACGATATTGCTATATTCATTACGATTTTGATTGTTTGGAGTGGACATGTCTACTTAGTTCTCTGTGAGAAGATACCTGGACTTGGGATATATGTCACTCGTCTTTATCATTTTCAATGGCTTCTTTGCCTCTTAGCAAAGCATATATCAAGACTTCACTCCGCGGAAGTCGTCCCTGCGCTCACGATTATCGCTCGCCAAATCCGACATAGTTCCAACCTGAGTCTCCTTCAGATACGCGTCGAAATGCTTCGACGCCTTCGCCACCTGCTCAAAATGCCCCGGTTCTAGCCTCGGCTTGAGCGGGACTGGCGACTTGAACTTGAGCTGGCTTTGATAAGCGTCCCACTCCGCCAGGGCGATGGCAGTCTGAAAGGCATTACGGATCTGTCGGCCGTTCCACGTGGTTTCCGACTCCGCCAGTTCCTTGTAATGCTTAGACGCGAACTTGAGAATACCCTTGCGATCGACCTCGTCGATGGAGAGCTTGTCGCCCCAGATCTCGCGAGCCCGGTCGATGTTCATCTCCCAGATCTTGATGGTTGCATCTTCCTCGATCCGAGGATAGAAGAGGCTCATATGGATCCGACTACGGAAAGCTTGGTCAAAGGCCCCAACACGGTTGGTGGTGAGGAAGAGAATGCCGGAGTAGTATTCGAGAACTCTGAGAAACACCGAGACAATTGCATTGCGTTTGAGATCAGTCTTACTCCTCGCTTCAAGAAACACATCGGCTTCGTCTAATAACAAGACACAACCCCATTTGTGAGCGAGCTGAAAGTGATTCTCCAGCCTCCTCTCAACCTCGTCTGCAGACTCGCCAATATCACCACACGTGACTTGGAATAGTGGTCTGCGCGTAAATTCTGCTACAGACTCGGCAGTGGATGATTTTCCCACACCAGGCTCCCCGTGTAGCAAGATGATCAGACCCTTACCTTTACCACGCACGAGGTCCATCTGCCGGTTCTCTGCCTTGAGACCGATCTCGAGCTTTTTGCCCTTAGAGTGAGTTTGGACTAGAGCCAGCAAGGTTTCTTTGTGCCCGTCGGGAAGGACCAGAGAGTCGAAGCCGCTCCCGCGATCCTTGATATCTTCGACCAGGCTTACCTCCAGCTTCACCCATTTGCGACTCCTCAGCACATAGCCATAAACCCAACAGGGGCACACTAGATAGTCTTCTTCGGTCAGCTCGTTGTCGGACTCAATGAAGTCGCGCATAAAGCCCTTGTTCTCTAGCATTTTGACATTACGCTTTCGATCTACTTCGTCGTCTCTGTGAATCGGAGAATTCTGGCAACATCCCTCCTGCGAGCACCTGGGATCTAGGAACTCCAAAGTTTCGCGGCGGTCTGGCTCCAGCTCTTCTGCAAGACCCCAAACTATAATCAAGTTGTTCTTTAACAAAGCCATACTGACATCTATTATCACTTCAGAGTCGACCTGACCAGATGAAGGTAAGCAAGTAGCTCACACGGTGCTTAGGGTCTGTCTTACCTCTTCTCTAAGTTCATCCATGGCCAGAGTCCGACCATCATACCTCTTATGCACGACGTCCGTTTTGCGCGTCAACTCGATAAATCGTCTGCCTCTTTCAATGAAGAGATCGCGAGGTTTCAGCCCCCGAGAAGCTTTCCAGTAGATGACTGGAAAACATGGTAGGGATGTGATCGCCTTGTTGCCATCGTAAGACTTGATGGAATGCAATTTCTGACATGCACCAAGTTCCTTCCCATCAAAATCATAGAAGTAACTCAGCATCTCGAACTTGGGCACTTCTCTCCCATTCAAGAATGGTCCTAATGGATCCATATCTGCCTGAGATCTGCTGCAAAGAAAAGGTCTACCCCCGGAGACATTCACAATACGATATGTCTGATTTTGCCCATCGGAACCATTAGAGACAATTTCAGTTCCCAGTGGAAAGAGATGCCAGAGGTCTTGAAAGGCGATACTCCGGGTCAAACCGTCTTTGATCTGTCTGCGTAGGTCAAACGTCGGTTTCAGATCTTTGTCTAGTAGCTCTTTCAAGACGTGCAGTTCTTCGAGACATCGTCTCGATTCCAATGGAGGTAGTTTCCTCGTATCTCCCATCAGTTGAGGCATCTGTTGCAGTGTTCTGAGAGTTGTTATTCTTCAGACCGTCTGAGTGTTCTCGACTTAATAATTCGGGCATGTTGTGCAAGACATCCGTGGATGGCGGCGGCGATTTTTGGCCCTCGCTCAAGGTTGTCTCGGGTGCTTCTGGCTTGCTTTCATTGCCATTGTGCTTGTGTATTTTCTCTAGTCGATCTATTTCGTCCCTGATTTCTTGCTCGAAGGTCACAAATAGCTTGAACGGTCTCAGTATGACTTGATCTTGCAACTCGAGCTCGTCATCAACGCGTGCTTTGCTAAATGTCATGCCTGTAATTTTCTCGAGGGCGTCAAGCAGCAAAGTCGAGTTGATGCGAACGCGTTCAGGCTGGGCCAAATGTAGATCATTAACCGTCGAGTCTTGATCTAGGATAGCAGGGCCAGGAGCAGCATGATCAAGTGAGCCTGCTGCTCGCTTGGTCACCTGATCTTTACCCAGCCGCTCGGGCTGATTTACAGCGCTAACAACAACGTCGATGAGGTGGTAAGGCAATTGACCTGGAAACTCGTCTCGGCGCTTATGCTCAAGGGGTACAAAAGCACCTGTCACTTTGAGTCCTGGGCTCGGATCAATCGGCAGATACTCCTGAAAGGTCATTCGCTTGATATCCATGATCAAGTCAGTAGGCGGATTTGTCTCTTCGGGCGGAGGAGTAGGTGGTTCCGATTCCACCCCTTTTTTCTCGATCATTCGCAGTCTTTTCTCCATATCTATCATCCTATCTTCCATGAGCCTTGTGTAGTCCATTTGCTGTACGGCACGTTTCGGGCCTTTCTTGATGCGTTCTTGAAGTGTCCGCAGATTACGCCGAGGACGTAGAGTATTGTAATATATGTCTTCGATCATGTCATCTATAGACTCAGCATCGCTAGCATCATCTTCGTTATCCATGTCCCTCGCTGTGGTACCGTGTTCCTTTCCGGACGATTCGTCTTGGTCTTGAGGATTTGTCCCTTTCTGTACGGGATCATTGGACGGCTGCCCACTGGGATGTTCGTCATTCACCGTATCAGCTATCCTAGCGATCAGCCTACAGTCCTTCAGGAGCAGCCGTGTTCTTTATACCTGCATTGGCGACTCCATTGGCACCAGCAGAGCTGCCGCTGACGGGTGGCTCGCCTGCAGCAACCTCCCCAGGATGCGAGCCGTTCTCATTGCGACCGCTTTCCGACTCAGTGGCCTTCACAGAAGAAGGAGGCGAAGGCAGGCTCGTCGATTTACTGTTCTCGTCTGTACGGAGGCTTTTCATGCTGTGTGTGGGATCCGCCTGGACGTGGACCTGTTGATCAACAGCCTTGCTTCCCATGTCGTTCGATGTTGACAGAATGTGTGGATTTGGATGGTCACTGATCAAAGGACTGCTCGATCCTGTGAGTCGACAATACTTGTACGGAGCATGAAGGTGTCGAGATTTCGAAAGGCTGTCGCAAAGGATCATATGAGGCTGAAATGCCCCCACCTTCACCAATTTTCAAGGTGCATCTAGAACCTGGCAGGGGGTAGCTTGACACTCGATTCTAAGCGGACCGCAGCTTCGGTGTACTCCTGTGTGTTACCTCGGTTCATGCGCGTCCGACCGAATCGAGACCCGATCGGCGATCAACGAGTAAGTCAGCCCTAACCTATGCAGCATACGAGTAGGACCTGACCGACAGGCTGAAGAGGTTGATTAGAAGACAAAGTGTGTCGGACGCACGGGCAGCGTATCAAAGCTGTAACACGTCTCAAGCAGTTGATTGAACGTGAGCCTCGACAATTGACCTGACCGACTCGAAACACCCTATCGCGGCGCCGTTTAACCCCTCTTCGCGCGACCATCATGTTGTGCGAATAATAGATACTCATGTTATAAGCCTAAAGATACGCAGCCTTCACATTGCTGCAGGGTCCGATTCTCCGAGTCTGCTGCCTGTTCAAGCACCTTGCTCGATACGCAACAAGTACTTGCGCAGTCCGGGAGTTCTGCAGAAGATCTTTCCACCTAAGGTTTTCATGGCGTGAGGTAGGTTTTATTGATGCATGTCAGATTTTAGGGAAGGTGCTTCCGCCTCCGTAGCCTTGCGCCCTCCAAGGTGATGACCTCGTGAACCCCGTTCATAATAGGAATCAAGGAACCTAAATGAGGATGCAAATCCTCTGAATCTACAATTCTACATTACTATATCGCAAATCCAAGCCTGTCTCTGGGTGCTCTGAGACCAACTTTCTCAGAGCCGCAACCTCTCAGCCTTGTTGCAAAATAGACCAGTCCAGAACAGGAGCAGCCTGCATGTATAGGCCCCACTTTTCATGCAACCCTATGTGCCCCTGCCGCTTGTGAGGCGAAAGTGCGGCGTGTCGGAGCGCACGCAAGAAGGCGTCTATACCGAAAAGCAATTTGTCCATCGGCGTTGTTGTATCTTCTGAGGACAATCACTTCGAGTTTCATTTCGATTAGGTCGCATGGTGACATATAGAAGTCTACGTACTATGTAGGTGCGAAGTGGATCTTATTCTTCATTCGTGAACTTTTTTTAGGCTGCGACCCCGGCCAGGATGTCAAAACACGGGTTTTTCAAGCAACGTTTTGGGCGCCGGAAGGGCTCGACAAATCTACCCGCCGATTATATACAAGAGCATATGGAAGACAATGATCTCAATTCCGCCATAGTCTCCCCTCCGCTCAAATTTGCAGCGAGAATCAACAGTTTTGCGACCTCAGAAATAAACGACGAGCTCGAAAGGTGAGATCTATCGCTCCCTGCTGGTAGAGGCCCGTCTAAGATGCTAAGAGGTACCGCGTGAAGTGAGGAGGACTCTTTGTTCAGTGGCGCGAGAGAGGAGTTGCAGTTGCTCCAAGCTACGATAGTCCAATACCAACAGAAGACTGACCCGGATTCAAGTTCGATGATCAAGGCCAATGAGACATCTAGTCCCTGGCAAGACATCAGGGAGGCAGTCAAGGTAGCAAAGATTCGTGAAGATGGTGAAGACAAGGACAGCTGGTCCGCCAGAGACAGTTGCGATAAGATAATCGATAACATCTCCACATTCGAGACATGGCTCGACCTTCTACCAGGTGGCGACTACGGAGCGGTTGTTGGCGGGGTCTTCAAAATGGTCGTTACAGTATGGGCTGTGTCCCTCGCATGCTTGACCATAAGCTCAAACCTCTAGGCTGCAAAACGCGCGCATGACGTTCGAGTGACCATCTTCCAAGCGTTGGCAGACATCCCCTACTGGGTTGGACGTGCGAATAGATACCGTGACTTGTACGCCGATTCAAAACCTCGAGATCTGGTACAGATGACAGCGCAGCTTTGCAGCGCAGTTTTGGTTGCTCTTCGACATATCATGATATATCTCACGGAGGGGATCCTAAGTATGGTCATTCAACAACTACACTAATCTCACATACGAAATGCTTGCTGATTGTCCGCTAGAAAAGGCATGGAAAGCCATGGCACAAGGCCAAGCTTACAAGCAAACGCTACTGAGTCAGATAGACCGAGTCCGAGATCTCATTGGCAAGGTAGACCAGGAAGCGGCAATCAGCTCGCAGTACCGTATGAGAGACCTCGAGAAACTTTGCCAAGAGTACTTCCCCGCTATCAACATGCAGCTGAAGGAATTGAAGGAGCAGCAAAACACCGAGAATTTCCGCCTCGATGAAGCGACGAAAAAAGACCTTTCGACTCGCATTGGAGAAGCAGCAGCGGGATATTGTATCAATAGCTTTTACAGCCACTTGTCCAGCAATCCAGGCATTGATGCCAGGATACGAGGTAAGCCTTCGGGATTATCAGAACATGGCTACCCACTGACAAAGGCAAAGGTGTAGTACCACCTCGGATCTTAGAGGCTCGACCCTCAGCGGAAGTGGAAAGGCACATAGAATGTGAGTGTAGCCCAACGCTTCTTAAGACTTGCCCGCGCTGATTTGAAGAGCAGCTGTAACCCAAACTGCTCTCGTCTTAGCATTAGGATTATCATCAGACGTTCCTCAACAAGACTTGAAACGCTGCCTAAGCATGGGCACATCGCTAAGCCTCAATGACCAAGACCGCGTCAAATGGATGATGCAGTCGCCCAAGCTTCGAGAATGGCTGAACTTTCCCGGATCCCGTAAACTCCTGATCAACGGTGATGGTGCCGCAAACGAGATGCTCTCGTCCACGACGTTCTTATCCGCCAAGTTGTTGGAAAGTTTGGGTCATATTGAGCCCATCGTTTCGCAACATTTTTTCTGCTCGCTGCATACAACATCCAGAAAAGATATTATGGCCGACGCAACCGGCTTGATCAAAAGCTTCGTCTCTCAGCTCCTGCAACGTGACGTTTCTTGGGACCTGAGTTTCCTCTCAACAACGGACCTTGAAAAGATCCAACACAACGACCTAGAAACCATCTGCGCGCTATATCGAAGGTTGATCCAACAACTACCAGACACAACATTCCTCTTCTGGATGATCGACGGCATAAATTACTACGAGCGCTCTGAGAGGCGACGGGATTTCTTGAAAGTCATTCATGAGTTGCTAGGGATACTCAAAGATTGCAACAGCGTCGTGATAAAGCTACTCCTCACCTGTCCCGGTATAAGCTTATACGTCAAAGATGCGCTAGGCAGAGAAGATGTACTGACTGTGCCACCGACCGTCGATGGCAGTCGTCAGGGGTGGAGTGAGCGCGTGTTTCAGAAGACAGTCGGTCACGAAATCGAGCACTTGGATGGAGCTGCTCTCAGTGGTTAGAGGTAGCTGTTTGGCAGAGCAGTTTGATGGCATTGAAGAAGGAAGGTGGGGGAGAAGGTGAAACGCTTTGTTATTTCGTACCGCGCCATCTTGGCTATAATCATCCGAAACTCTTCAAGCCCACTGTACTTCGAGCTTTGCATCCGATATTACCCGCTCGTACTCTGGCTCTTGCGGCTAAGGTCCGGTTGGATCGTGAGACTAAGCGCAACCCAGGTGCCGAATGCTACGCTCCATTTCTAGGTGAAGATTCAAGGCTTGGTAATATCATTTTGGGAAGAGCTGATGACAATTGACAAGGACCACGTTGACACGATGACTAAGGTATAGGGTCACACTGCGTCAAACGATGCGTGAGCCATCAAATTAATGTGCCCGTTCCAAGTATTATCTCGGTTTAAAGGCTATCGCCAATATCACCGCTAGATCCACGAGCGATGCCACATCATCAAACATCTTACACGGAGCTGAAGGTCTTGAGCCTCACACTAAAAGCCTAGCCTTGTCCCCTCCGAAATTCCTAAGTGTCTCGCACTGAAATCTTCTCCCATCCAAATTAAATCACATTGTACCTGGCGTTGTAATTGCCTTTCGCTACATACACGAACACTCCCGAGTCCACCCTGCCAATTATCTCCAATGGCATTGACTTGGAGGGAAATCCAGGACCCGGCACTGCCACGTCGCAGGACGAAGAGAACAGCAAGGCAATCAGATACAAAATTTGGTATAGGAACGATGCTGGTGAACCCATAAAAGAAGACGAACAATACAAACCATGGCCCAAACTCATGACCGCGGAAAAAAAGAGGAGTGGCACTGACTCGGTCTTGGACATTATCACCTATGTCACCATCAGACAGATCGCCGTCAGCACTCCCGTGAGCAGTCAGTCCGGTGCTGCAGCCGCTGGAACGACATCTATCCCTTTGGGGAGAGAGGAACCAAACCAGTCCAGGGCAAAGACAAAGACCTCAAGAGCCAGAACCTGGAAATATCGTCGATCGGCTCGATAGAGATGGTGGTCCGATTAAAACAGCTGCGTGGGGCCATTCGAAGATTGGTCGATTACTATCCATCCTAGCAACTAATAAGAACTGTCATAATCTCTGAACCCTATCACTTTCTTCTGCACCACCGGGAGAAATTAAGAAGAATGATGAACAAAGGGGACGGTGGGTGCGATGACGGTCTATTTCAAGATCTGCAGATTGAAAAGACAAGGTCTGATATCAAAGTTCTACTCGCATTCTTGGATGCCAAATATACCAATAACATTGAAGACGAAGAGACTCGACATAAGAAAAGCCCACCCACCGCGACATTCGAAATGCTTTGGATGCTCCTGAATCCTGCAACAAGGGTCTATACCGATGTTGACGGCGAGCCAGCGGCCTTTGTCATCAGATCTGCTACCACGAACAAGGCGAGTAACTCAAGTCGGTACAGAGTGGAACTATGGTACCTAGATTTTTATGGCGACAAGTTCCGTTCCTTTCGCCACGAATCGGTTACTGAACACGGTGCCAGGCCGACGTATTGGTAGGCGTTTGACTTCCATCAGTGTCTTCAGCTTCAGCGGCGAACGAGAAGTTTCTAGCCTAAAGGCCTTTCCCGCCGACATGGCCTCGGACAAAGCTTTGCGACCAAGATTGGAAAAAGCTGGTGAGCGATATTTCGACGTACCCCCGAAAAGGAAGCGAGCAACTCAACTACGATGGACGCTCTCTGGGCAAAGTAAAGCAATATGTATGTGAGATTCATGGAGATTGGCGTGATGTATCGTACTGATTCTTGTTGCAGTACAAAGGAAGGGTCGTTCTCGATCCCACGTCATACTGGTCATACGGTGATACCGAAGAGGCTCCACCGCCAATTGGAGACCTGGACGATGAGGGGTCAGGAGTAGACGGAAAGTGGAGTACCTACGATGACATTGACCCTAGAGATGAGATGCTTTTCCCACGGAAGATCGTGGGCTTCGTACTCAAGAATAGAGAATGGGGTACGTAGATACCCCTGACAATTGCGGATATGCTAAGACCATACCGTCAACCATAGAGGGACTGAAAATCAACCACGTCTCGCGATATGAGCCCAAAGGTAATGCAATCAAGAACCTCGTCATGGATGATAGACACCCGGAAGTTAGTCGAAGTCCTCACCTGCAAATATAAAGATCAAGAGAGAGATCGGAGAGAGGCATGGAATGCGGATTCCATCCGAAGCGAAGGCGAAGGTCAGATATTCCCACCGCACGGCCTCCGGGTGTAGGCAAGATTTGCACTGCCGAATGCATCGCTGAGATAATTCGTGAGTGTCTCCGAGCCCAGCTTAAGTACCCGTGCATTGTCAATTGTCCTTGAAAGAACGACCCTTACGCGCCTTGACTTGCGCAGAAGTAGGTAGGATCCCGGATTACCAACGACATCTGATTGAGCTTCGTATGCTGAGTCTTCTGTAGGCATCGATGAAAGGACATGGAGGCGGGCTGGATGGTGGCACTACTGGTCCTCCGTGGCCGTTGTTTTCGTGTTGTGGTGTGTTTGGGGTTTCGGTTGGTGTTGGTGGTTCGATCGCAACCACTGGTTACTGATGTGGGTGTTTTATATTTTTAAAAGTCGTTTTTGAGTTAAAGAGCTAATGTCACATTTTGGGTTAAGTGGGCTGATGGGCTTGGGCTGTGGGCTGTGGGCCTAACTGTTGGTATTGCCCCACCGGCCCCCCCCCCCCACTGGCGTATTTTGTTTTTTATACTGCTCCACTATGTGCTGTGTGGGGTGTTGGTTTTCTATTGGTAGTTGGTGCGTTTCGTTTGCAATCTAGTAGTTAGTGCGTTTGCCCTCCAAACCAACTTTTCCACCGTTGCCGCCCTGCATGGAGGCGAACCTGTCCGATTGGTTTGACCTCGCAGAGATCGGGGGAGCGGTCATGTTAATCGATGAAGCCGACATCTACCTCGAAACCCGTACCACGAGTGATCTGCAGAGAAACAGTCTCGTTTCGGGTAAGTGCGCCAACTACAATCTCAGACCTTACCTAACGGTCTTCGTAGCATTTCTACGAGCTATGGGTATTACCGAGGAATAATCTTCCTCACGACAAACAGAGTTGGTCTGATTGATGACGCAATCATGAGTCGTGTGCACTTGGTGGTCAAGTATGAGACACTGGAAGCTCCGGCACAGATCAGAATCTGGAAGCAATTCGCAGAGAACGATCGCACGGATTTCATAGTGGATCGCAGAGCAATGAGATATGTACAAGAATATTTCGAAAGTACAAAGGTATCATGGAACGGTCGAGAAATTCGCAACGGTAAGAGTCCACCAGCCACAACCGTTCCATCGCTCTGGTGGCTCTTCCGTACCAAACGCTAGCATTACTGACCAACTCCCAGCTATTCAAACTGCAGTCGCCCTCGCCGAACACGAAGCCAAGACCTCCGACCCACCAGAAGGAGACGTCTTGCTGAAGACTGAGCACATTCAAGAAGTCATCGAGATGTCGCAAGGGTTCAAAGAGTACTTGACCAAGTTCAGAGGGGACGAGGCCCGTCGTGCGCTACAGGCGCAGGCACGTATGGACAAGGGGAAGGATATGACGGCTGAGAGATCTTTGCATGAGATGAGAGAAGTGGCCGCTCGACCTCGCAAGGTTTGAATGCCAATTGGAAGGTGTATCCGGGCATGTTCACTGTTTGCCGCCTTTCCCTAGGGTACCACGGATGCTTTTGCCGGAGGCTCAATGGCCTCAAGATGTACCACTCTAAATGAGGTATCCCAAATCTCCGTGAGAGGGACCTTGGATGGATTGAATGTTGCAGGCTTTGGTGAAAACCTAGTCTTGATAATTTCCGGTGCCAATGATTCTGGGCCTGGGGCCCAACACTCAGATTACGATCGAGCTTTACGGGATCGAGTTGCTGACGGCTTTAGGAACGTTGTCTAGGATTAAACATTTGGACTTTATCTCGTCTCTTTACTCCTGCCGCTGAAGATAACTACGCTCAAAGGCTGAAAGTGGATTGGGACTGTCACTGATCACGATTAACTTTCTCGCCATATAAGAACACTTCCCTTTTGCTTACTGAATTTACTTCATTCCAGTGGTGCTCAAACAAATTCCGGTACGATTACCTACTGCCTTCAAATGAGAGTCCTTAACACTCCAGTGCCGTCATCCTCATCAACCTCAATAACAAATCCTCTCACTTGCTCCTTCTCCATAGCATCAATCCTCGCACCCTTTAACATCCCTCTTCATACCCACATCATCTACTCATCACATATCCGCCCTCGCTGATGCCGAATATAAGCTCTTCAAAGACTAAATATCCGAATAGCCAAAGCGAAACGGCTCAAGATTCAACTCAAATTATTCACCGCCGTATCCGTAATCGGCTGATAGATTAAAGTATGGCGGTTCGCGTGAGAAAGGATTCAGAGTGCTGACGTTTGAAGTGTAGCAAAAGGTTTTTCGTGTCAGACGTCAGGGGGGAACGACCCGTCATTGCGCGACTGCATGATAGCTGACGTGACTGGTACATCAAAGAGCAGGCTTGGCGTAGAAAACGGCACTAGTTACTTTTGCGTCAAATAGACGATTCAACTAATGAGACAAATGTGAGGACGGGTAGAGAGGTTGCGGGGCGCGTAGGGGGTTGGTGTTATGAAAAGCTTTGACGTGTCGGAGCGTGCGGTGTAAGGATTGGGCAGGAGAGTTGGGGGAGGGGGAGAGGTGAAGGGTATTTGGTAGGTAGTGGTTGTGTTAAGGTCGTGACATGGATCTGCTTCTATGAGGTTCAGTTACGGTACATGTGTAAGGAAAAGAACTTTACAGAACTGAGTGGAATGTGGATGCAGGCATCGTTCATATCCAACAGCTAGGATTCACACTAGTGGACACGCAGAGGAATGTGAGGACGTTCACGGTCAAGAAGGATATTGCGCTGGGAAGGAAAGTAGTCGGCCAGGAAGAGATGGTCTAGGAGACGAGGGCGGAGCAGTGTTGTAGCTTCTGCCGACGATCTAATTTCATAATTGAAGAACTGTACAAGACTACAGTAGGAGTCAGAGAACTATGAATCAAATTAGCAAGAGGCCCATAACAGATACTACGACTAGGTTCGCCGGTGTTGTCATGTTTAGTTTATATTTTAGTTTAACGGCCAATTTTTAATTATCGGACAACATGGTCCACTAGATACGCGGGAACATCCTAAGCTTTGAGGTTCATAGCTGGCACACAGCGTTTTGACTGAAATTTCTCAACCGAGGGCAATGAAGTACCAGTCATCTGCTGTGCGCCAGTTCGAGGGGTTTGCACTCACATGGACGAGTTTGATCTTACTGGCTCTGTTAAAGGAGTCTGAAGGTCGCTGAGCTCTAATCCCGTTGGGTGATTTTCCTTTTGCTCTTTTGCTCTTTTCTTACTTGCTTCTTGGTTCGAGGACGACTTTGGACTTTTGTCACTTTTTTTTTTGTTTCTTTTTTTGTTGCATTCTCTGCCTAAAATCTTTCAAAAATAGTTAACTGCAACAGCTTATCCATCATCGTGGGGCATACTAACAGACGGTGTCAGTTGAGAAGCTACACCTGTAATTGTCACAGGGTGGAGACTCCCAACACACAGACACTCCTCCCAATCAGGTCTTAGCGCGCCTTGGCACATAGGCTCCACAGTACCCTTCTGGCAATTACATAGCCTATCAATGATACATACACTCAAATTTCATGTCACACTGTTACACTGTGACAGTAGTTAGGTTATTTTGAAACGATGTAAAAGGTAGCCTTGGGTCTTGCAGCGCCATTTGCTCATATCGTTTGTTATCAACATGTCGTCAAAACTGACTTAAAAGCAAGAAAGTTCCAGAACCTCGGACTGACGCTCTTCCCAACAGCTTGTCCATCTCCATCGTCTTTCCGATACCAGAAACTTCTCTCTACCAAGTACTTCGCGGGCATGCCATGTCTCGCGCAGAACTTTAACGCCTTCCCCTCGTACAAGGCTCGCTGATTCAAGTAATAGATCTGAACCCTAGACTCTCATCCGCCATCTCACTCACATCCACACTCTTCCCCTCCCTGACCTTTCCATCCCCCTCATCCCTCGCCCTATTGACCCTTCCCAGCAGGAAGATGATTCGTAAACGCCAACACAGCCGTCGCAAGGCTCATAGCAAAGCACAGATAATGCTCCTTCCGGAACTGCGGCGCTTCACTCGACGGGTAGAAGTAGGTGCCGGCGACGCTGCCGCAGTTGCCAATCGCCGTGTATATACCTAACCGGATGGCGCGTTTGGTGCCGTTGCCGAGGTTGTTGGCGGCCCAAGCGTGCGTGGGCGGGTAAGTTGCGTAGACGCAGGCGACGGCGATGCCACTTGGGGGGGGTTTTTAACTTTGATGAGGGTCGTGCATATGTAGTCAAGAGGAAAAGGTAGCCTACCACGCAAGCGTATTTGCCGTGAAGCTGGCTTTGAGGCAGCGTGGCGCGGAGGACGTATGCGATGGCCGCGACGAGCATGAGGGCGGTGATGTGCAGGCCGCGGTCTCGGCAGCGGTCGGAGCTGTAGGAGATGATGAACATGAGCGCGAAAGCGACGGCGTAGGGAGGCACGGTCATGAGGGTGGCGCTCGTTGTGGACTTGTAACCAAGGTCTTGGACGATTGTTGGCAGGATGCCAGAGATAGATGCAAGGCAAGCGGCGGTTGTTAAGTAGATGGCTGCTTGCATGTAAAGCCTTTAGTCAGTGATGGTCATACGGACGTGCTTCCATTGGATGGGTCCGACTCTGTCGACTGATTCTCTGTAGTAGCGTGCGACAGCAATTTCCTGCTTTGTACCTTTGGACCGTGAGTTGTTGATAGGCCGGTCTGGGAGCCAGTAGAGACGGAATAGCCCAAGAAGGAATCCTGGAACAGCTTCGATGAGGAAAAGCCATTTCCAATTAGGCGTGGATGTTTTGATATGGCCCACTCCGTAGGCTATGAGACCACCGAAGGCACTAACGGAGACAATGTTAACGAACGTCCATCGAAGTTGCTAAATTGACAGATTCTGCTTGGACATGAAGCCTCACCCAGCAACAGCCGTCGGACCCAGAGACCAGAAAACGCGTAAAACCAACTCATAGCGATGGTACCATAAGCTAAGGTAGTATACGATACCCGTTCCGAAAAGTCCCTCGAAGGTGCCGATGAAGAAGCGACAAGCTAGGAGACCACTGCGGTTGAACGCGACGTCTTGCAAGGAGCTGGCAATGCACCACATGCAGACTCCGAACGCGATCCACTGACTACATTCAGCTCCAGCGCTGGTTAGGGGCGCAGTTGCTGCACATACACGAACTACAGGATTTTGGAATCATGGCCTACCTTTGAGGGAAACACTCGATACCCGATACAGCCAGGGACCTTCGATTCCAGCCAGAAAACCTCAACGCCATCAGACAGACGACGCAAGCATACCCGAAAGAAGATCAAACCAACATAGAAAATCATAATAGAAAGCCGCCATTGAGGGGACGTAAGCGACTTCTTCCCAGGTCCCACTTCCTGTCTCGCAGTATCATGACCGGTGTCGAGTCCGTACAGCTTGGCATTCTGTGCGGCTTCCGCATCACATATATAGCAGTCCGAATTGACTCGAAATCCTTTACAGCGATGTCGCCTCTATCGATGTACTCGAAGAAGTAGAGAGCGGAGATGGTGGGTAGGACGATAAGGTCTAGCTTCCAAATGTATTTGCGCTCTGCTTCTCGGGTCTCTGGATTGTCCAGGATGTGCGCTTCTATGGGTCCGTCAATGTTGGATAAACCTCCCTTTGCGACAATGTCGTCCCAAGGTGTTATCAAGCCTCGGCCATGCGCCAAGTCCGGCTTGCTCTCCATGGTTGCCGAACGAAGCCTCTGCTGTCAGGAGCTCTGCTTGAGGAAGGTACGGAAGCGGAGGGGTAAGAATTGTCGCGGCAAACATGCTTGTCAATAAGTACTAGACGTAATGTATGCCAGTCATGAAGTCGCAAACAAATCTGTTTTGGGCCATGTCGTTGAAGATCCAAATTTAGAAGAGGGCTACAAGTAACCCTAGCCCTAACCCCGCACAGCCTACTCAGGCCGGTTTTTATTCGTATATACCCGGAAGTGCCCGATACCTGGTAATGCCCGATTTAAAATCCGATAAGTCCGGCGCAACACCAAAATGCCTACCTTTCACCAAAATTCTATGGCAACTCGGCATAATCATGAAGGACAATACTGGACTTCCATTGCTAGCAATATTGATGTATCTGAGAACCCAATTTATCTTTTTTGGGCCTTATCGGTCTACCGGTTCGTGAAAAACCGTCACTACCTCTTCTTCTACCACGTCTTCTTCCACTACCTCTTCTTCTATTACATCTCTTCCACTACCTCTTCTTTAACTACCTTCTTACCTCCTCCACCTCTTCCACCTCTTCCACCTCTTTACCTCTGCCATCCTTCTTCTCTTTCACCCCGCTGTTATTGCTGTGGTGAAGCCTCTGATGGAGCCTGCGGGGAAGCCTGCGGTGGGGCCCGCCACTGTTGCGGAGCAGGTCTTCCTTTACCTTGCTGTTGTTGCTGTGGTGGGGTGAGCGTTGGTGGTATTAGTGGGCCTGGTGTGGGAGGTGCAGTAGCCTTTTTCTTGACTGGACTTCTAAGTTCTACTCTCTTCGTATCTTTAAAAATAAGCAGGCTATCGTTTATGGTATTCCACTGCACCATAGGGCCTCGATGCAGTGTAACGTCTTATTCAAATAGATATGTAGTAAAATCGAAAACAATGCCCATATTTTGGTGTTGCGCCGGACTTATCGGACTTAAAATCGGGCATTACCAGGTATCGGGCACTTCCGGGTATATACGAATAATATTGGGACACTTAGCCTATTCGGGAGAAGCGCGTCCTTCTCTTATTCTAAATAACTTCTCGAACAAACCCTCTGTAATTATATTTCTAATACAAAAACTTTTCTCCTGGTTTTTTTTAATTTTCAAAAGCCGAAATTATCCCTTCAACTGTCCTCGTTGTCAAACTGTGAAGTGGTGGTCTTGAGCGACCTTACTTAGATAGGCTAAGTGTCCCAATATTAAAAACCGGCCTGAGTACAAGAAATGGCTTCATCGGC
The DNA here is from genome assembly GCF_014066305.1 of Letharia columbiana. Classification (NCBI taxonomy): domain Eukaryota; kingdom Fungi; phylum Ascomycota; class Lecanoromycetes; order Lecanorales; family Parmeliaceae; genus Letharia; species Letharia columbiana. The sequence continues at coordinate 262,683 of NW_023501082.1, forward strand.
AAACTTCTGATTCGCTATTCTTGCATTCATCAATTCGAGACTGCATACCCATCAGTTGTTGCGACCCCGACGTTTGCCCGGGGTTTCTGTATTTACGAGGTCTCCATCAACAATAGTTCTGCCTTCGCATCTTTGACTGAGTTGCCAAGTTTGACTCATTACCGAAGCCTGCATGCTGCCATTCTCGCATCCTCTCGGAAGGTGCAGTGGTCTTGTTGACGTTGTCGCGCGGCCACTTGCTCTTCGAGTGCGAATTGATTGTGCCCAAATTCCCTACAAACCGTATCAATTCAGACATCCTCTAACCAGGTCACTTGAAATTTGGTCTCGGAAGGCGCCCACCATGAGCATTTCAAAACCAACCAATCTTCCACGTGGTGCGTGGGATAGCCATGTGCACGTCGTTGACGAGGTGAGTAAGGCCATCCAGGCAGTCGTGCTTGACGCTGAACACCTTTCGCAGGAAGATTTTCCTTTCGCACAAGATCATGCATTTCGGCCGAAGAAAGCAAGCCTAGAGGACTTACTCAAGTTCGAGGAGCAGCTTGGTACCGATCATGTCTGCCTTGTCGCCGTATCGGTCTATGGCACCGACAACAATCTACTACTCCAGTCTCTCCGTCACCTGAAAGGCAAGGGGCGCGCGGTGGTTTCCATAGACCCGGAAACGATATCCGATCAGGACCTGGACGAGATGCAGGCCTTGGGAGTCAGAGGCATTAGAATCAATCTCAAGTCCACTTCGCAGAACAAGAGTAAGGAAGAACTGTTAACAACATTGAGGTCGTATGTCCAGAGAATACACCGTTTGAAATGGGCAATCCAGCTGCACATTGGCCTTGCAGATATTGAGAAAATAGCGAGCGAGGTTCCAAAATTGGGGGTGCCAGTGGTCATAGACCACCTCGCAACGCCGAATGAGACTCTAGCCCCACGTCTTCAGCCCGGGTACACGGAGTTCATGGATCTGCTCTCCAGGAAGCAAGTCTGGGTCAAATTGAGCGGCATCTATCGATTCTCAAAGTTGCCAGAATTGGACGCTTATGTTCGAGAGATCCTTCGCATTGCACCAACTCAGGTAGTGTGGGCTTCTGACTGGCCGCATACCGGGGGCGTTGCAGCCAATCCGCAGGGCGATAGGAAGGCAGTGCAGGATTATCGGAAATTTGATGTTCCGGCTTTCATTGCCCAGTGCAAAGAGTGGTGCGGAGAAGATGAAGCGCTGATACAGAAGATCTTCGTGGACAATCCTCGAAGACTCTGGCAATACGAGGGAGAAGATTGATACATCTATGAACAGAGCAGCTGACCTCAAAAAGTAGATCAAGAGCCTTTCAGATGATCCCGCACCGCGCCTTTGACTCTGTACTTGCTTGCGGCTCTTGAAAGAGCTGGAGAAGTGGGGTTGTTCAAACTCCAAGCTCCTTCGCTTGTTTACTCATCAAGCACGGATAACCTAGGATATCGCGGATCTCATAGACTGGGAGCAGCGACTTGCCATTACCCTGGCTACCACACCGCCCTCCCTTTGTCTAATTTCTTTCAAACCATCGGCACTGCTCTACTTCTACCAAAACGAAACTTACCCTACAGTTTCCTATTCGCTAAGCCCCGCTTCTGTGGACTCCACTCCCCCAGCTAGATGCATCGCGGATCACTACGGCTTTGAAGGGATTATACAGAATTTCTTGACGTGAGTGCTGACTCGCCCCGGTAGCTTCGGATGGATAAGAAAAATTTACGCCGGTCCCAGCTGCTTCTCATTTGCGCTCCGCTGATTGGTGTTCGCCTTGCATCAACTCCTGGCAGGATATCGGGTGCTCACGCAAGGTCTGCAAACTGCTTTTCAGTGTAGGCGTGGACATACTATTGGCTCAAAACGGAGCGATGAAAAATGAAAGAGGTCTCAGCCGATCCATATGTGCGTTGCATCAACTTTCAGCATGACGACGGCCGCTCAAACACTGCTTGAAGCCAGCTGGCGGGGGAAGTTTTAAAATCTATCAAGCTCGTTGCTTTTTAGGTGAAAATTCTTTGACTTCTACTCCTGAGAGTCTGAGTTTGGACGCTCAATGATCTCTTGCCCAAACGCCATCATGCATCCAGTTGCAAAGCTCCTCAGTATTTGCCTAGTAGCCACTCATAAACCGTCCATAGCCGCGGCCTCTACCGGCGCCACTTTACCTCTATCTATACCTACTGGTCAAGCTACTGGCCCGCCTGGTAGTTCTGGCGATGTTTACCGTTCAGAGTAATTCCTAGGTCCGGGTGTCAGTGCAGTCAATCCAACGGACTGCGCTATCTTTACCAACTGGAATCTCGTCCCAGGTCAGAAGTCTCTGCTTTCGATAACATTCCCCAGACCAACTGTACATCTTCCCTGAACACCAGCGCCTGGCAACCTCTCCGCATAAAACATCACCGGTCCTGACGGTAGTATCCCTGATCCTGTGTTACCATACAAAAATCCGTGCGCATGTGACCTGCCAATCAACTCATGGTTTTGTCATCATAGCACTTAGGCTTTTAGACGAGCGGCGTCGATACATCATAAAAACCACAGATCAGATCCCAACGAACCCAATTTATATATCACCTCCTGTGGAGACAAAGCTACCACACTGCGTTGCTTCCTTGACAAGAAGAAGTATGTTCAGTGCCGTTGGACATATCAGCGGCGGTCAGGCTCCATACTTCGCTCTATCCTTCCCGAGTCCGAGGAGTTTTATCACCAAGCTGGTATCCATGCACTGAGATGTGTTTGAGTAGACGCTGGGCAAGACATTATTCGTGTCATCGATCAGTGATGTAGCGTATGCTTCGCTTATGGTTTCATTGGCTATAGCGGTGCGCCAGTGTCTTTCCTGTGCTGTGTGCGGATGCTTGTGAATATCGTAGGAAAGCTTGGAACGGGATACTTCTCAAGCTAGAGGTTGAAGGGGCCGCCACTCTTGCTCGATGGCTGTTTGAGCCGTGATAGGATTTTCATCTGCATGCGAGCTCATCCTGAACCCTATCGACGAGGAAGCGTTGCGTCTTGATGATGTTTGGGATTGGGAATGAAGGTTATAGAACATGCCGTGTTCGCGAGGAAATGTAGCGAAAGTCATGCATAGAGGGGATCTCGAAACTTTCAGATCCTAAGAGGAGAAAGCTCGCCTTCTTTATTTTACTTTGCGCATGTCTGAATGGGTGTTGATCCGAATAGATCGGCTCTTTCGGTAAATGATATCAAAGTCAGAGAATTAAACGCGCTAAAACAATATCCACGCAGGCAAACATGGCAATTCTTGAAAAAATAAAATCGTGAACATTGTCACTTTTTGTTGGCAACGCGCCTGAATTATAGAACTATAACATGAGAGAGGATTGGGGCCTCTATTCATTTGGGCCACACGGGTAATGTCATGGATTAGTGGCTAATTCAACAATCAGAGTTGATGGCCAGCGGTAGGTACAGAGATTGACTCGATGGCCTCCGTGGCAGGTATTTGAGTTGGGAGGCACTGTGGGCAGTGGACAGTGATGGCAGTGGCAGCGCTTAGGGTGGGTCCGTATACCTCTCTTGAAAATGCATTATCGTTCAAATTCACGCCTATAGCTAGTCAATCTTCGCTTGATGCACCAGCACTTTCCTCTTCTAGAGCTTCTTCTTCCAAGGCTTCCTCTTCCAAGGCTTCCCAATTCTGGAACGTCCGCCGCATCGTTCTCACCCCACGGTTCCCGAAGCTGGGCAGGCGTTGTCTGTAGATGGCCCGATACCGAAGCTGCTTGTAAAGCATCCCCATTATACCCACCCCGTGCGTTAACATCAGTCACATTTTCGAGAAGGGTGTTAACTCACCCGAGCAGGCCAAGCAATGATGCATAGTACATTGGAAGACCAATGTGTTGCGATTCTTCCCTCGAGCTTAGGATACGGATTGGTCCCCAGTGGCCAGGGGGGTCCGCATCATAGAGCCGAATCCATTTGACGAGCGAGTCTTTCTTTGACAAATACAGCTCTTGAGCGAGCGGAAGCGCTGAGCTCGTGCTGCTCTGGGCGATTCGAACATGTTCAAACCAATATGCCATGGCATATTGAGCTAGAGGGTACTCTCTAAGGCTCACGGATGTCAGAACTTCTAGTTTGATAAAGTATAGAAGGTATGCAAGACAATCTTCAGCCATAGATTCGTTGGAGTCAATCTCTTGTAGGCCAAAGTCAATTGCGGATCCATGCCGGATGCTGTCCGAGACCAGGTACTCTTTGACAGAGAAGTGTGCCAGCCTAATCGTAGCCTTAGGCCATGGGTCATCTATGCTAGAGTTCTCGGTGTCGGTGTCGGTGTCGCCATCAGTATGGGCATAGCTATCGGCATCAGTATAGGCATCGACCTCAGTGTCGGTATAACCGGATCCAGAGTATTTCAGTCCATGCAGGGAATGGACATAGAAAACACCTTCACGCTTACTCTATGATCTGATCAGTACCACTAGGTACGGAGAGAAGGCGAGAAGAAATTGCATGAGTGGTGACTGATTAAATACAAAGTAGCAAGCAGGTCCCAGTCCATCCTATCCGATCATCAAGCACAAAGAACATCTCTTAGCCTCCAACCATGCATCTCTCAGACCCTACCCAATCGAATTCGACTCCCTTTGACACTGTTCCAAAAACACGGATTGCCCACGTCCAGCCCCCCTTCACAGTCCCACATACTGGAGTCCACACAAAAGCCCTTCTCTGCCCCAATCCTGGTAAAGCTCACTTGGGCTTCCTGACAACCAGTGTCCTCGAAAGCCTGTATGACGTTGATCTCATGTTTACCACTGCCCCAGCGGCCGCCCACTCTACCGCCCTGGAGCCGAAATGGCACGCATGCGGCATGGGGCAATGCTGAGTTGTCTTGGAACACGGAGGTATTGGAACAGGTTGTGTCGTCGCTGTCGAAAGAGCCGATCCAGGCGCGAGAAGAGCGTTTTTCGAGGGCTTCGTCGGTACCGGGAAGGGATAGAGCTTGAACGCCTAAGGCTAAGAGGAGGAAAGTCTTCATGAACATGTTGAGGGTTTGGAGGTATGAGGTAGCAGGAAAGGTTGTGTGTACTCAGGGGAAATGTGCGAGCGCAAGGTGTATGATTTTTCCCAGGAAGGAGGCAGGACCTGTTCTTATATGTGCAGTCAAAAGATCATGGCAGAATGGATGGCAAAGGCCGAGCAGGGTGGGGATACTGAAACGAAGAAAGCTTACGCGATTAAGCAAAGGTTTGAAAGATGTGGAACAAGCAAGTATGACATTATCCTTGTTTCTCTGGCCGCAAAACAAGACGAGAAACGTCTCCTTGACAGGGCAGATGGCTCGTGTATCAAGCATTGTGAGTTATAACGTTATCTATGAAGCTAGAGATCTCGGCTGATGACATGTGAAAGGTGTCAAGATTTGATACCTACAAGAAACGTGCATCAACCGTGTCCATGTCTTCCCCAAGGTAGTCAAAGTGTAGCTGGAAAGGTGGAGCAAAAAGGCTTTTCTTGCCCATAAATTATTTATAGTCAGATTCCGAGGATGAAGCAGCATGTGCAAATGCCCAGACGTTCCAGATAGATGACTGAAACCCGAGCGTTTTGTCTCAACTCCGCCAGAAAGCCCGCTAGTCCCGAAAGCCATTAGTTTGTTTCGGTTCTTGGTTGCAGAATTTTTGCCACACTCAACACAAAATCATACACATCACGAGATCACCAATGGAAAATGACTCCGCCTTGAGAGCCTACAAATACCATCTCCTCACAGGCGCTTACATCCTTGTCACAGCTGGCGCCTTGTTTCGGGTCTATAGACAGCCGTACAATCGAAACATGAAGATCGACCAGATCGAAACCATCTTCAAGGCAACAACCCTCGGAGCCGTCATAGCAGGCATTGGCCTCAGCGGCAAGATCAACAAAGCTAGGAGTGCCCAAGGTGATATCAAGTGACAAGACCCGGCTCTCCTCTGCCGTCAAGCACCGCGAAGACGGTCTCTGCAATCGCGATCCCGCTCTTGCTTTGATTCTCAGCTGCGAAGGCACCGATGTGAGAAGTCATGATGGTACTGTCAACTCGAAGCATTCGGAGTAGGATTCAAGGACTGGAGGCTCGACTTCCATTGCATCCTATGTTGCGCCGTGGATGTGCCTGGAGTTCAAGGCATGAAGCAAGGCTGGCTCATCGACGATGCCGCCACGCGATGCGTTGATTAGGATACCGCTCCCCCCTTCATTTGTGAAAGCTGTTCTGCTCCAATCACACCTCGAGTTGATTCTGTCAAAGGTACATGCAGAGTGACTCTGCCCGGGGTAGCCAGCAGATCTTTCAGGGAAGAGGCTCTCAGCTGACCTACATCACGCCAAGAATCCTCGAAAATGTAGAGATCGAACGCAACAATCTCGCCACTCATGGCTTCTCTTCACTTCTGCGCGACTACTCGCCCGATATTGCCATTTCCAACAATTCCCCAATCATCTTCTGGAAAAGCGACATAGCCAACATCTGCGACCGGATGATCTTCTCACCGTTCCGTATCCTCCAATCGATCTCAAAGATGCGCCGAGCAAGATTCAACGCAAAAGCCAGTGTCAGTCTTGCTACAGACTCGTTGTTCAAGCCCGGGGTATTTGTGCAGACCAGGATATATCAACCTCTGCGTAGCCGCCGCTTGTGCTCCAGCCAATTTCTTTCTACTGCCCTCATATCGGCCCAAGCCAGAGGGCCGCGTTGGACAATGTATCAAGAACCTTGACTTCTCAGGCATCATCCTCTTCGTGGGCGCCTCCGTCTCGCTCGTCATGGGTATTGCATTCGGTGGTGCAGTCTACACTTGGAAGAATGGCCAGATCATAGGCCAATTCTTTTGCTCCGGCATCCTTAAGATACTGCTCGGCCTCCAGCAGTCTAGGTCTGTCCTGACAACGAAGGAAAACAGCATATTGCCTGTGCAATTCCTCAAAACCTACGAGATGTGCATCCTGTTTGCCCAAGTCGCAGTCTGCATCGCCTGTATCATAATTCCGGTGTATTTCATCCTCCTCTCCTTTCAATATCGTGCGCAATGACTCCGCTTTGGAAGCCGGGATCCGCCTGCTGCCTTTCGTGTTCGGTGCCGTGCTTAGGGCTATGATCAATGGAGTCGTCCTGGAGAGATACAGTCTGTATATGCCATGGTTTACCGTGGGGGGAGTACTTATCGCGAGTGTCGGTGGTCTCTTGTACACGATCAGTCCAGTTTCTAGTGCTGCGAAGGTTTACGGCTATAGCGTCATCACAGCGATTGGTACGGGCTTCTTTGGCAAGGCGCCTTTTTCTGGTAGCCCAGGCAAAAGTCGCTCAGCACCACGTCCCCTCCGCGACAGCGTTCATCAGTTGTGGCAGGTCACTGGCGTTAGTCTCTCGCTCTCGATCGCGACCAGCATATCCATCAACCAATCGACTGATAAGATTGCTCTCATCTCTCCAAATGCGACTCACTCGGCCCTTCAGGCTCTTATCGCTTGGCCTAGGACATCATTCTTCAGGAGCCAGAATGTAAGCGATCAACGTCGGACCTTGGAAGCTCTCATATTGACTATTGATCATATCTATCTCATGGTTATCGTTTGTGGAGCATCTGCTGTGATCTTGTCCACCATCATGAGAAGAGAAAGGCTTTTTTCTGAAAGCTGGCGCCATGGGGGCATGATGAATTGGAGAAAACTTGAGGCATTGGGGTCAGAGGAGATGAGGGAAAAGGACTGGCTAGGTGTTTGGGCGAGCATTGGTCATTTTTCTCTTTGTTGCCTCCCCAACATGGGTACACTCATTCGAACCTTAAACTGGACTTTGCAGAGATTTGAATCTATTCATGATTCTTATTCGCTTCCACATGGTTGTAAGATACTTCAAGCCTCGGTGACCATGTGTGTATGTTTCGGACATCATGTCGTAATTTACAGTACAGTATTCCTGGACGGATTAGAAAATTGGGCACGCGTAATTTTTTTTTAATCTTTCGATTTCTCTTTAAAATTAGATAGATGTTTCTCACTTTCATTGGGCCATCCACATGTCGGCTTTAGTCGGCGCTCTCTGCGAAAAACGCCTCTCAATTTGACTGCCCGTCGATGATACGCCAACAATCTCCTTCCATCATGCCGCTTCACACTACAAACAAGGCAACGTTGCTCAAGTCCGTAGCATCAGCCTCTTCCACCTCAGATTTGCCCGCTACACAATGCACATTCCAGAAGCGCTGACTCTAAACCCCAAAAGTGAGACAACAACCTCCTTCGTCTTGCGAGCCTGCCTGCAAGCTCTCCTCGCGACCTTCCTCCCACTCCGTCGTGGCTCTCTTTCTACCGCCTTCTTACTAGCCGCAAACGCACTCACGACGCTCCCGCCAAACGTGCCAGCGACCCCGTCAGCAACGAGCCAGGATCAGGCTCACCGACGCCGCTGCACGGCCCAGCTGTCGCAGGATGGTAATTCAGACCGCGTTGACGGCTCCGAACCCAAGGTGGTTCGTTTCCGTCCTAGGCGTCAGCTCGAGCCAGGGAGCCGCCGGTCGGAGACCAGACCTGGCGGCCGAAGCTGACGCTCAGGTGCAGTCCGCAAGGGAAAGCGGCACCGGGCTTCGCGGATGTCGGGCAGCGTTTCCGCCCGATGTGGACAAGAAGCAGAAGCGGACCGACAATAAAGTGGGCTGTGCGCATCTCACTCCACCTCCCACCTCCCGATCCGCCCCCACCCACGGCGTGTTGGACGTAGACTGATCGTTCGAGGGGCGTGAAAAGACCCAGGCAGATCGATCGGACTGGCCGGCATGACGGCCGAGACCAACACTACGCTCATCTCGCTCTCGTATTGGAAGGACGTAGAGCCCCTACGAGCGTCTGCGCAGGGTCCAGCGCAGCGTGCGGGCTGGGATTGCTGGAACCGGACCATGAAGTCGCATCCGCACATTAGCATCATGCACGAGGTCTTTGCGGCGCCGAAGGGTCACTGGGAGAATATCTAAGTGAACATGGAACCCTTTGGGATGGGTGGGTAAGGTCCGCCTTGGGGAAAAGATCGTGTTGCTGATCAAGATGGATGGTTAGACCAGATGGAGCTTCCCGGCGGCGAGGGTGCGGGTGGATTGAGGAGTGCGCTTGTCCAAGCCAAGGGCCCCAAGTGGAGGTCAATGTTGGGCAGGATGAGCAGGGTGGACATGTTTGAAGGGTATGAGGCTGAGGAGGATTGAGTGGGTGGGTGGGTGTGTGTGGGGCGGGGGGAATCGTCCAGACGGGCACCAGAAGGGAGTGCAACACCCGAAAAGGGCAAACGCAGCGTCGATTATCCTTACAAGCCCCCACCCACACCCAAAAACCTTCCATAAACCCTCACTCCAACCCTGCCCCATTACTCCCCGCCTCCCTCAAACCCCCAAACCTCCAAAACCCACATCCGACCCCGCCCAACGCCAGCCCACGCCATCCTCTCTGCCCAGGGCGTCCCCCAACCAGCCCTCACCTCCCCAAAGCCCACCTCTGTGACCGTCTCGACCCCCACCCCCGCCCCCATCCCACCTCCCAACCTCCAACGCCCACGGCCGAAGCACTCGAAGCCGGCCTTCGCGCGGCCCTCAGGTACTAAGGACCCCAAAAAGATCCATCGCTCTTTGAGTCCACTAAATCCCGCACCCGTGGACAAGCTGAGGAAAAGCCGTCAGCTGGTCCTGCGCTCACATCCAGCCCACGCACCAAAGGGCACACAGAAGCCTGGCTCCAGCCCGATCCTGGTAATTCTAACTTGGCTTCTGTTGACAGTCATTACCCATGCATGCCTGTTGAAATGGTCTTATATTTTACGCTCCCTCAGCTGCCGCGCACTCTGCCGGCCGCCCTAGGGCCGAAAAGGAGCTACGCAATCGTTATTGCACTGTTTGGGTCGTAATTTCTTTTGGTGATCACTTTGGGTTTGTTTGTCAAAAGTGGCTAGCTGTACAGATGACGGTTCATTGGGATTCATCGTTGGTATGGGTTCTAGCCGCAATAGGTCGTCTGCGTCAAGTAGTTCGAGATCTTTTAGGTCCAGATGTGGTGAGTAATATGGGCTGCTTCCCCTTAATATTTGTCATCAGCATCAAATTCATTATAACAAGTTGCTGTTGGATTTGGGATTTTTCCCCAAAAAGTTGTTTATTTCCAAGTATGTTAGGGCATATTTTTATCAGAAGTAAGTATTAATGTGAGTGGTAGGTTGCAGCACTATGGCTCTCCTGTGCTTGCACAATTGCGAAGACGGTCACTGCAACCTCGATCCCGCTCTTGGTTCCATACGTGGGTAGACAATTGTCATAGTTGGACGATCCATGAGCACAAATGGGATAAGGCTCAGAAGACGTATCTGGAGCATGCGGAAAACTCCCAGTCGCAGCGCCGACCGCGGAAACCGAACGCCGGGAGACTTGTTGAGATAGGAATGTCACTGGTACAGAGAATCCATCTTGACACCCGGGAGACAGACATTGGAGGTCCCAGCATGCCTGACGATTCCATGACCACCAACCGTAGTATTCTTTGCAACGCCCTTATCGCCCCACCATACATTCACTTCCTCTTCAAACCAATCGTCCATCAAATTGACCAGTGTCTGTAAATGCCCAAAAGTGGCCGGCTGCGAGCCGCTTCTCTGGCTCCAGGCCAGAAACGATCCAAAGGCGGCCACGACACCTACTCCAGCAAGTAGTAGGAGAATGCCTACCCAGTTCATATACACACTTTGGCCGTCGGAGTTCACAGCCAAGCCGAATAACCAGTAAGCAAGTGATTTCAGTGCGAAAAGGAGGACGGTTTGCCAGCTAGAGATTGCAGTTTTCAAGGACCCGACAGGGCCGAAGGAACGCTGTGTCCCCTTCTTACTGGTGGCAAGGCGCCAGATGTGCTCGTCGCGGGACAAATTCACCAGGAGTTCGGTGAGATGCAGCGACAGAGTCAGGAAAATTTGCAGAGAAGTTGTGATGAGTAGGGCGCAGAGGTTGAGCTCCAGGACAGGGATGGACTCCCCGTAGAGAGGCAAGGTAGTCGATGAGGTCTTTCGAAAGTATGGATTTGACCCTACGGCAATGCCCCAGACTATTACTAGAGCGACAAATGCCCAAAGGAAACGGGTGATATGTCTGATTGAGGGCATAGCACGCCGTGCTGAAGCTTGGGTGGGGAGAGGCTTCTCAGGCATTGATGCCCAGTCGGTTTGGTGAACACTAAGCATGCAGCGACCATCAACGCTGCGCATCCCATGATGTAGGCACGTGAGAGCGGTATTGAGGGGGTTTGAACTCCATGTCGGTATGAGCTTTCGAGAATCCCAGAGGCAGAGGGTAGAGATCATAGCCTGACCAAGTATGCCAATACCAAGCGCCGAAATAGCGATGCCATTGAGAACGAACCCCTTCTTTTCGGCACTGGTCGAGGATAAGAACAGCTGGCCAGATGATGCGTAACATATCATCAGAAGGAACGCCGAGACCAGATTGGTCGACCATCTGCTGGATGAATAACGGCGCGTACTTACTAAAAGCCGAGCATTTGAATTGTACAAAAGCCGGCCTTCGCGCCAAAGTGCCCAGCGAGTGGACGCCGAATGAATATAGCCAAGACAGTCCGTACAAAGACTGATACAAATGTTGACTGCCAGCTTCACGAGTTCTTGGCGTACTGTGCTCAGGAAAAAGACGCGTTCGCCTTGCCCGTTATGGGTGTAACCACCATTTTGAGTACGGAACAGTTGGCCGGATTGGAAGGTCCAATGTGCGAGAGTAACGCAGGCGATGGATACGAGCCAGCTGAAGATGAGTCCGCCGATACATGTGTTGCGGGTCATGAGTCCTTTATCGTAGGCTGGAAGCGTCTGAACTTCGTGAATCCAATTCATGTTCGTCTCTTTCAAGGACGACATAGGTTCTAGAGGCTCTTTGTGCGCCGAGTCATGCTTTGCATTCGATGTGCTGGGCTCGGTGTGGCGATGTGCTGTCCCAGACCGCGTCCATTGTTGCCGCCTTCTCGTCAAAGGCCAATCCAGGCGCCAGCCTGCCATTTTCACCAAGGGAAAAAAGATCTGGGCGGTGATTACTGTCGAAACATCTAGACCTTGGGTGTCGAAAATGTTCAATCAGGCGGTGTGAACCGCTGGTATTGCTTGTGCGTGTTGTCCAGCTGCTCTGCCGGCCTGGATGACTGGAGGACTACGGAGACACTACCTTCCTAGCAATGATGTGATGTCGCATGAAGATTGAGATATATTCGAAATAACAGCGGGGAGAACAAGACTGCTGGGAGAAATACTTGCCCATTCGGCGATGTTCGATTTGCGAGGGTGTGGTGCCGATGATCTTCAGCCACAGCTGGGCTGTACGCGGCCCCCGAGATCCTTCGCTCGATATGGTATCCACTCGCATCATCGTGCATAATAGGCTAGACAAATCAGGACACCCTCAAATGCCCAACTGCATTGGACATCTAATAATATCCCGCTGTGCAACTCTCACTGTATGCTAGCATTTCAAGTCCGACAGCGTATCAGACTATCTTTGATTTTTCATAGTTTTCATACGTGGCCCTAGCATGACTTGTACATTTCTGGCGATTCTGGGATTGCAACTCTTCCTCCTTGTGCTGTCGTGGGGTGCCGATGGTTTCGAGGTCCAGCCTGTCCAGATACCCCAGCTGGATTTCAGTGAGATCGGTCGTGTTGCATTCATTGGAGATTTCGAAGCGCTATCACTCTACCAGTACACCGAGCGATCCAGCAATGCCTCTGCGCCCTCAGGCAATGGCGGTCAATCAATTTTGCAGCAGCTCCCGAACGGAGATCTTGTCGAACTCGCAGAAGCCAACGGGCCCATAGAACATGTTGGTGCCTTTGTGATGCACGATGGTACATATGCAGGGACCATTGTCGTAGGAAACTTCACTGCAATAGCCGGTATTCCTGCAGAAGGTATTGCTATGTTCAATACCACCTCGCGCACCGTCTCTCCTATGCCAGGGCTTAGTGGCCCAATATTCACGCTGCTGATGGACGGCGAGGACCGAAACACATTTTATGTAGGTGGGGACTTCTCAGCCGCGAACTCAGGCAATGTGTTGGCTTGGGTAGGCACGAGTGGCTGGGCCAGCTTACCATTTGGAGGTTTTAACGGACCTGTCAACTCGATCGCTAAATTGTCGGACGGATCTTTGGCTTTTGGAGGCAGCTTTGATAACCTGCTCAATCGAAGTATTGCTGCAAACATCAGTGCGCTTTTCCAAGGCAACTCCACAGAACTGAGTGGACTTTTCGGATTCAATCCTAGCGCATCAACTGAAGGTGGTCGTTCTGCAGCGGTCACTCGTACAAAGCTTGACCCGGGGGCGGTGGTAAACGATCTGGTCTCGTACAACAATTCTTTGTTCGTTGCTGGGGCTTTCCAGTCTCGCGATATCCACAACATCTTTGTTATCGAGAATGATACCTCCATTGCTTTATCAGGGGGTGGATTGAATGCTAGAGTCAACACCCTCTATCTTGCACAAGACCTGCTTTTCGCAGGGGGTGACTTCACGGACACGGCCAACAAGACCACTGGAAACCTTTCACATGTGGCTGTCTATTCAATACTAGATCAAAATTGGCAGGCCTTAGGGGCAGGGGTGAACGGTCCAATCTCACATTTGAACCCTTTGGAGTTCATCATTACACCGGGCTCGGCCCCAGAAATTGTTGTTGTTGTTAATGGAGATTTTAACCAACTTCAAGAGTTCGGAAACAACTCAATGGCTTCGGTGGACGGCCTCGGGATTTGGGTGCCATCGGCAAACAATTGGCTGCAGAATATCGCGATTGACCAACAAGCTTTCCATGGCCAACTCAGCAGCTGCAGCACAAACATCAGCGCAGCGCAGGAGACTGATCTCATCTGCGCCGGAACACTATCTTCTTATGGTCTCAGAGCAAGCAGTGCAATTGGACTCATAACTGACACGTCCCAAAATCTTGAACTTGTTACTTTGGGACTTCAGACCAAGTCGAGTAATGGATCTGGCGCCGCGACCGGACTGTTCTACTCAGAAAACGGGCTCAATCTCACAATAATTGCTGGACAGTTCATAGCTGAAGCGTCCGACAAGTCTGTTGTCCAAAATCTTGCATTCATCAACAATACCGACAATCCCGAAATAGTCTCCGGCATGAATTCTGACTTTGGGAGCAATTTTTCTATCCAAAGCCTAGCCACCCAGTCGACCATTTTGTATGCCGGCGGTGTTCTAGCTGGCAAGGTAAAAAACCAGAATGTCGAAGGCATCTTCGCATACAACTTATCTGAGCATGACTTTTCGGTCAGCCAACCACCTGCCTTGGAAGGAAACGTTGTCGAGGTAAAAGCCATGAAAATAAAACCACAAGGTAGCCAACTGTATGTTGGCGGCAGTTTCGCGAAGGCTGGTTTGATTGACTGTCCGAGCGTCTGCGTCTACGATACTGCGTCACAAAATTGGAGCCGTCCAGGCACTGAGCTTAGTGGCTCTGTCACTTACTTGACTTGGACTGACGACGAAACACTGATTGCTGCCGGCAACATTGCCGTTGGTGGCGTGTCTTATTCTTTGGCAACATTCTATGTTCCTGATGGTGAGTGGACACCTTTCAGGGAGGACCAGCCAATCCCGGGTCAAATCACTGCAATGAGTCCTACAGGCTCCAGAGGTCAAGATACGCCATCTGGTAGTGCTGGTTGGTCCAGCGACTCGGCGGGTTTCTGGATTGCCGGCACTTATCCCAATAGCTCCGCTTTTCTAATGAAATGG